>NC_056731.1:1914612944-1914832944 GCF_019279795.1 Protopterus annectens
TAAATGTACAAATTGCATATGATACAAGATGTATCACAAAGAAAAAAGTTAAATGACAGTGTTATGTACGTGCTTGTTATACAGAGAAAGAGGTAGATAACATAAATGATTGATAGCATCAGTGAATAAGAGTAAGCACTTTGTGATTTAACAGAAATAAAAGAGAACATAGAGATTGTGCTGTTTAGGAGGGAGAATGTGTTGGTAGTTTTGGAGTTGGAGTGGTTTGGTATATTAGGGGAGGAGTTTGTATGTTACAGAAATAAGGTGTTAATGGCAAGAAGAATAGGACCTGATGTATGGAACCAACTACCTGCAGACATAAAATACCTGGAAAATTGGCCAACTTTCAAAAAATATCTTGGGCAACATCTGCATAAAGATTTCAGGTGCACCTGTTTTCAGGACACTGCCTGATGTTTACAGTAAAATACTTATATAACCTGTAGTTCTTTGAAAATTTTGCGAATGCTGAAAATGTTATATACCTATACTAGTTGACTAACTGAAAAGTGTTCTTATGGATATTTGTTACTGTATGATTGCAACTGGGTCATGACTGAAAAGGGTCAATGCACCAGATTTCCTACCTTGTTATCAAACTGTAAATAAATAAATAAAGAGACCAGAGGATGTGTAATATATACACAAAGTTGCAGGATGTTAGGGAAAGTATGAAGAATAGATTCTGAGATTAAGTTTATTTAGAGTAGTTATAGTTTCAGATTTACTTTGTACATGTCTCTTTTGGGCTAATCAGAAAGTCTTTCTATTTGGGCATGGTATAAGTGTTTATTGTTAAATGTTAGTGAGGGCATTCAAAAAAAGTTATCCTTCTCACTCTGCTTGGACTTCACTGTTGACCTCTAATAGTACTATGATGATAATAAGTAATGCAGCGACAAAAGCTCATTCACATCTCATTTGTACGTATCTGAACCAAACACCTAATGCTGTTCCAGCTATGCTAAGTGTTTCACCTATGTAGGTACCTACACCCACACACACACACACACACACACACACACACATGCACAAGCAGAACGCACATGGTTAGAATTGCTGGAGCCATGTCAGACTCCAAACCAGTTACAAGTGGCGTCCCACAAGGCTCAGTCCTGGGACCTCTCTTTTTCGGTATATATTTCTCGGAGGTACAGGCCAACACGGAAGGACTGTGGCTGACCAAGTTTGCAGATGACTGCAAACTGGGCGCCATAATCAACTCTCCAGCCGACACAAGCATCCTCCAAAAGGGCCTCATAGAAACAGACAACTGGTGCCAGAGCCATGGCCTTAAGCTAAACGCCAAAAAGTGTATAATCATCCCCTTTGGCAAAAACAAAGTGCCCACAAATTACCACATAGGTGGTAATCCATTAAGTACAGAAGAAGTCATTAGGGACCTGGGGACCCAAGTTGATAGCAATCTCTCATTTGACAACCACGTGGCCAAAGTGGTTAGAAAAACATTTTATCTAGCCCACCTAATCATGAAGGGATTCACATCTAGATCAGGGGAGGTCATCGTGCCTCTTTACTCATCCCTCATCAGGCCCATAATTGAGTACAATGCCCCTTTTGGGATGTACCTTACCAGACACCTGCAGCAACTGGAAAGACCCCAAAAGTACCTCATCAAGAGGATCAAAGGGCTCAAACAGATGCCATATGCTGCCCGGTTAAAGAAACTCCAGCTCTACTCAGTGGCATACCGCCTGCTCAGAGGCGATCTGTGCCTGATGTATAAAGCCATGTCCAACATGGAATTAATGGACATGCTGCACCTCAGAAAATCCAAATCCCATCGAGCTACGCACTCGAGAGACTTGAACCTCAGCACTGAAATAAATAGGACATGCTGGAGGGACAGCTTCATAACCCAGAGGCTCCCTTCACTATGGAATAAAATCCCAGTCCAGGTTAGGCAGAGTCCCACATTGACTCTCTTCAAGAGGAATCTTGATGAGTGGATGGGAGATCGTAGGTTTACCCCGGCTATCACTTTTGTGTCACTGTTAGACAGAGGCACAGTATACTAACCTCAAAAAAAGGCATAGCAAAATTAATTTAAAATGGGTGGTGAAAGCCAAATACACTCTGGCTAGGCTTATAAATGCCCTAGGGCAGATAGCCTAGTATGAACCTATGAACCTATGAACCTATACACATGCAACACACACAGCTTTGCTATACTTACCTATATTAACAGACCAACTGCTGACATGGACCACAGTTGGTGTATGCTGTAAAACAACTGTGTATATTCTCATCCCTTTACTCTAAAATAACATGTTAGAGCTTCTCTTTGAATGTCTCTACTTCTCTTTCTGATCATTGTGTGTAGCTCTGGGGCAAAACTCTGGGCTAATTTACATTTGCCGTGCCCTCAGACTGCTTCTTTTGCATGCAGCGATATTCAGTATGACCACTATAGTGCTACTAGTCAGACCCTTCATACCACCATAGCTCTAGAGCTGTCTTTGAATCACTACCTCACAATGTACTGTGCATAAAAGATTGGGCAGTGTGTTACATGTTTGTGAATACTGCCTTGATCTTTTCCATAAAATATATCCAATTCTTCATGTACAAATCAACATTTTAAAAGGTAACCCATAACACTACAGATTGATGCATAATATGTTTATTTGAACATGCTAATATATGTAATTAAAACAAGCTCTGTAACTTTCATGATCATATTTCATGCCAAAGATTTGGCCAGCAGTAATTACATTTCTTTCTTACTACTTTAATAGAATATCAATAACTGTATCATGTTGTGTCTTTCAGCTTTTCCTGGTTAGGGGTCGCCACAGTGGAACTCCGGTCCGCTAATGATTGGCAGTAGATTTTTACATGCCGACTTGCCGGGCCTGATGCACAATCTTCAACGAAGGAATGCCCATTCACGCATGCCGCCACACAGAAGACACTCTAACTGAGAATCGAATGGAGCAACGTCTTATTGTGAGGCGACAACGCTGCTGCAACACCACCACTGCAGTGTATCAATAACTGTATCATAAAAAGTAAATTTTAAAACGAGACAGATTATTGATTTTAAAGATTGTTTCAGCATAAAATAGCAATGAGCATAATCTTGTCATCTGCACTCTTAACTGTCACCTTATTATCACACATTTCAAATTACCTGCATTTCTTATCTTTGAGCTAACATTTACTGCTACTAATCACATTTACAGTAGCCGTACTGTGACACACAAAAACACAGCATTGTGCATGTTTTATAGTTGCAGAGAGCACTGGAAGACACATAATTGTTAAAATTATAACATATTAGTTTTATTTAGTCCTCTGTGTAAATAGTAATTATGTGTCACACACCAACAGACGTTTTATAACTTTACACCAGATTTGTATATAATTCAAGCCTTCTCTTAATAAACCTGACTAATGCTTATGTTTTACAAATTCTCCTTTACAGTTAATAAATAAATGACATTCCCTTTCTTTAGCCAGCTATCCTTTTTGCATACAAAGTCGTGCTTGGTGATTATTAAAATCACTCCAACTTGAGAAATAAAATGTATGCTTAATTCTGCTACTTGTACTGACTAAACACCTATCTGCATACCTCTCAACCTCTTAGAGCAAAAAATCTAAACAAAGCCATTAATAAAAGTGGGGCAAAGGCCCAGAAATAGGGACAATGTTTAAATATTGCTTTTACAAACTTAGAAAGTTAATAGAATAAGTTTTGCATTAGTTTGAATTTTCTGAAGGGTATGAAGTCTGAAACTCAATGAATGTCATTATTTTCTAACTTCAGTCATTAATGATATGCCAATAATTTGCAAGAAATACTGTTATAACTTTACACCAGATTTGTATATAATTCAAGCCTTCTCTTAATAAACCTGACTAATGCTTATGTTTTACAAATTCTCCTTTACAGTTAATAAATAAATGACATTCCCTTTCTTTAGCCAGCTATCCTTTTTGCATACAAAGTCGTGCTTGGTGATTATTAAAATCACTCCAACTTGAGAAATAAAATGTATGCTTAATTCTGCTACTTGTACTGACTAAACACCTATCTGCATACCTCTCAACCTCTTAGAGCAAAAAATCTAAACAAAGCCATTAATAAAAGTGGGGCAAAGGCCCAGAAATAGGGACAATGTTTAAATATTGCTTTTACAAACTTAGAAAGTTAATAGAATAAGTTTTGCATTAGTTTGAATTTTCTGAAGGGTATGAAGTCTGAAACTCAATGAATGTCATTATTTTCTAACTTCAGTCATTAATGATATGCCAATAATTTGCAAGAAATACTGTTAGGGAAAGGGATTTTAGTAACATAATGTGTAGGGTTAGGGTTAGGGCAGGCTGGCAGGGGTTGGGTTACGGTTTTGGTTAGGATTAGCTCGTCTGCACCATGTTATAGGTTGATAGGTGTTTACTAGGCTAACGACCACAATGGCCTTTTTAAGCCTAGGTGTGCATCCCAAATCTCTGACAAATTCTGATTGCCCTTGATGAGTGTAAGTAGGGGTTTGGGAGATGAAACATTTACAAGCAGGGGCCTGGGAGATGAACCATTTACAGGTTGCCTTTGTCCATTAGAGACATAGGTGCCAAGCCAGGGATGAATTCCCTGTTATTCTTATTATTTATGTCTGCTAACCCTAATATAGCCCAAACCCTCTCCCTAACACTAACCCTACACGTTATGTCATTAAAACCCCTTTCCTTTAGCAGTACCACTACATAAGACAAAAGGACACATGCGTGACACTGACTATCCCCTTACCTAACCCTTACTCTAATCCTAACCCACGTGCACTAGCACGTACAAACCCCTTACCTAACCCTTACTCTAATCCTAACCCACGTGCACTAGCACGTACAAACCAACTACTATAACACTGCCTTGCACATCTTCGCAACCACCACTGCTTCAATCAATCATTAATTTTCCTGTACACTCCTACTTACCTACGTTATGTAAAACTAAATTCAACCATGTGTGAATCACACAAATGAGCATTTACTCATTTGTGTGTCCTCTCTTTTTTACACTCACAAAAAGCTGTCTTTTACCTTCTGAGTTACAACTATTTATATATATATATATGCATGGAGGCAAGCATCTTGACTGTCAAAAAACACGACATGCACAATATCAAACCAGTTACATTGAAATACATTTGATAAGGACTGCTTCACTTACCTGCTTATTTGGTTTACTTACCTGCATAATAAACAAATTGAAAAACAAAACGATTCTTGAGGAAAGAAAGTACTAAGGATCCTCTAGTTAGTACCACATTTATTTATTTAAATTTGTTGACTGGGAGTGTCCGACTGGACGTAGGTCCATTTTCAGCGGAGGCCCGGGGAGAAAAGCTCCACAGTTAAAATAAACAGACAGTATATACATTGGATTACATAGTGAATAACAATTTACATAGCAATTACTTACAACATATTTACAGATGAAGAACATAGTACATCAGTAGACAACTAGAATCTTTATCTGTGAAGTGCATACCAGACATTAACAAATGTTACAAGAAGAAGAAGTTCGTGCTGTATAATAAGTACTGGCTTATGAGCATCTGAGCTTGCTATAATCAAGGTAGTTAGTGGAGTGGAAAGAAAGGTAGTGGTTGGATGGGGTGGATGATATTAGAGTGGGAGTTGCAAGGGCATAGCCAGCATGTTTTTAGTTGCGCTTTTAGTAAAGTTTTGAAGTGGGTGCATGATGGTATGGAGGTAATTGTGGGTGGGATTGAGTTCCATAATTTGGCTATGGCGCAAGAGAATAGTGCTTCACCAGCAGAGTTATTGGCTTTAGTGATCTGTAAGTGATTTTTGCTGCTGGATCTTAGTGGTCTGGTGGTGCGATAGGGTTGGAGTAGATTCTGGAGGGATGGGACATTTAGTGGATGGTTTACTAGTTTGTGGGCGAGTGAGAGTTGATACCACTGAAGGAGGTGAGGGAGTTCAAGCCAGCCCAGTTCAGCAAGTGAGAGACAGTGGTGACTATGGTAGGATGCCCCTGTGGCGAATTTGGCGATTTTGTTGTAGCAGGTCTCTAGCTTGTTTAGATCACATTGCCTTAGGGTGGTATATATTGGAGAGGCATAAAGTAGGGTGGAGATAAGGTGGGAATTTGCTATTGAAATCTTTGCTGCTTTGGTGAGAAATTGCTTATTTCTGTATAACGCATACCATACATAACGACATACCTCTCAACTGCCCAGATTTTCGCAGAATGTCTAGATGCCTCATATTTTTGGTCTGTTTCTTCAAAAATTATGGTTTTCCAGCAAATCATTGAGGACTGAAGACAGAAAACAATGACATAGATTTGAGTTTTAAACTTTATATCTTTTCATAAAATTTATGCAAAACTTGTTATTGGACGATCAATGTTTAAAGACTGTCCCTATTTTTGGGCCTTTTTCCCCCACTATTTATGGCTTTGTCCAGATTTCTTGCTCTAAGAGTTTGAGAGGTATGACCACAGAATATGATCACCATCTTCCTGTACAGCTATTATCAAATGGCATTTTGTATGTGTGTGCTAAATGCACTGCTCAGCTTCAGCTCAAGTGCATCTACCTCTAGGCACCCCTATGCTGGTATCATCATTTCTAATACAAAAAAAGACTCAATGGTTCATAAGTGTGTAAGATGCACAATGCCTAGTGGCCTTTAGGAAGCCTTGGATGGCCCTGAGGAAGCAGATGGCCTCATACAATGAGTCTTTTTTTATATCATTAACATGTGTGAGAGCTGGCACTTTGCCTTTGAAGGCACTGTATGTATGTATGTATGTACTACAGTTTCTGTCAGTTACACTGCTGTATGCTGTAATGTGCCCTACCCCAAAGGATGGCAGGTATCCAGCACCACAGCAAGCCCCCCATGAAGCCTCAGCAAATACATTGGCACACGTAACTGCACTGACAATGGCTGGTTAAGTCTGTCAGTTTAGTAAAAATAATGCTTGTGGTGGTACAGCAGTAGCGTTGTTGCCTCACAGCAAGAGGTTCTCCTGTTCGATTCTCGGCTGGAGTGCCTTCTGTGTGGAGTCTGCATGTCCTCCCTGCAGTCGAGTGACCTCCGAAAGACATGCATGAATGGGCGTGCCTTCGCTGAAGGTTGGGCATCGGGCTGGCAACTCAGCACCATAAAAAAAAATCTACTGCCAATCATTAGCAGACCGGAGTTCTGCTGTGGAAACCCCTAACTGGGAAAAGCTGAAAAGACAAACAACAACTTACAGGGGATGTTTCTACATATGCTT
Organism: Protopterus annectens; assembly: GCF_019279795.1. Classification (NCBI taxonomy): domain Eukaryota; kingdom Metazoa; phylum Chordata; order Ceratodontiformes; family Protopteridae; genus Protopterus; species Protopterus annectens. The sequence goes on from NC_056731.1 coordinate 1,914,620,230, forward strand.
AGGATATGCATTTGCACAGGTCCCCAGCTTGCTGGCTACTCTGTTGCAGTTAAAAGTGGGGTGATCAGGGCTTGTGTAGTCAGGGCACCCTGGACAGTCACTGAAGATGCTGAACTTTGGATGCAAACGGTCTGTTTTTCCTACCACTCCCACCCTACTATATATCTTAAATATTCTGTTACCAGCATTTACAGCATGTCCTTGAGCAGTGAATGAATCTTGGTACACCCTTTTTGCACCTTGCCACTGCAGATCCTAACATGGGTTTTACATGGTTTTGTCACAATATTCCCAGGAAGGAATTGTCTAGATGTATTTTCCAACACAGGATTAGTAGATGTATGTTAACAACTGTGGGACATTATGTGAAGTTTGAACCCTTTGTACACTGACCCTGTAGTTCTACTTATATCTTGTTGAAAGCTAAAGCCCCTCAACACTCATCACTGCTTTCAGTAGAGTACTTTTACTTGTAAAAAAGCTAGAAATGTGCATCTAATTATGAACCATTACTCCCCATAAACTAACAAAGGGCAGTTTGTTCAGTCTAATTGTTCCTTTGCAAGAAACATAATATATTTGCTGTGAAAATAACACCCCTTGAAAAATAAAATCACCACCGCTTTAAATAGTTGTTGCTCCATGCCACCCCTGGGCACGTTTAATGATTATTTTACTTCAAAGGCAAACCAGACATATCATACATGGCCGTAAAATGACACCATAGCCCAAGGCAACAGGGATCATCCCAGGAATGTGACTACAGTGGTGCATGGTCTTAATAACAGCCCTTTACAAAGAGTATCTGTGTCCTGCTGCAGACACCTGGGGAACCACACTGGTCTATGTGTAAACTTAAGGTGTGGCTCTGTTTTTTGTTCTTCTCTTAGCAGGGATGAACTGTGTGTGTGTGTGTGTGTGTGTGTGTGTGTGTGTGTGTGTGTGTGTGTGTGTGTGTGTGTGTGTGTGTGTGTATATTTCAAGTGATGCCTCAACAATGATGTACACAAGGCAGTGTGGCACAGACACAAGTAAGAGCAGCATTCAGATGATTTCTAATATGTACATTTGAAGTTCAAGTTATCTTTGGTTAAATATAAAGCTAGTTAGGACAGTACAGAGTAAAGGGAAAAACACAAACAGAAAAAAAGGTGTCCTGAGTTAAGACTGGGTATAAACACCATAGAAAATAAGACATAAAATGATACAAATAAGTCATAGTTTGGGTTCAGCACAGAGTAAAATACAACATAGTCTCCTAGAACAGGAACTCCTAGAGCAATACACAAGACTGCTACTTAGAACACAACATGTTTGAATACATTTCCAAGCTAAATGTGAATGGCTAATGACCAACAATGTGCATGAAAGTAGAACATATTGGACTATTATTAATGCAAAAGCAACCGAATAAGCAGTACATATCATAGAATGGAACGGTTTCAGGACAATCTGAGAATTAGTCTGTACGGAATGCAAGTTCACTGTTAAATATAACTGCCCAATTTGTTAGTGTATTTATATAACGGTAGCTAGACATTACACTCTGTTTATTTATTTGTTTAACTAATTTCTTATTTAAAAAGAGTTTTCTCAAGAAAGACACATTTGTAATGTATCTTGAAACTGCTGTGCATGCAAAAGGAGTACACACATTTGAATATGAATCACACTCTGTGGCTTTTCTGTTACATTCAAACTGCGGTGAAGTTATAGTGCAGTCTGTCTCCTGGTTAGAGTGAATTATTGGTATGTAGCACATCTGTTTACATCAGGCATACTATATTCCTTAGGCTGACTGATGTGTGCAGGCAACTTTTCAAAAATAACATGAATAGGGAACAGGGGTAAGAAGGAAGAACAACATGTAAGAAATATTTGATTAGCAGCAGCACACCAATATGCAAAGTGGTTCTACATGGGTTTGCTGAGTTGCCCCCTTGTTACATTTTTTAATGGTAAAATTACATTAAATGAGTTTGAGTTTTTTTAGTGACAGAAAGAAGTCAATGTATAAATAGTTTATGGTAGGAAAAGTTTTGTTTATTTTTATGTAAGGGATAAACTACTGAAAGGCAACACAGGAAAATTTGTGTAAAGTGCTTTGTCCATACAGTAAATGTGGTGCAAACAGATTTTTCAACAGCTATAGCTTATAATATGACAAACTGCTTAGACAGGATGATTTATATATCTTAAAGATTTATGTAAAATAAAACAGAATGACTTTTCACTAACAAGATTTTTGACATGAAGGAAAATTAACTAAAGGAAAAACATAAATGCTTTGCATGATATAGAAGCTAATCACTGATTACCCGAGAAAGCAAATTATGCATTCTGCCGGAAGAGCAGCTGTGCAAATCTGGTTGCATTGTGGACAGTTGGCTAAAGTGATACTAATGCAAAATTGTTGCATCACTTTCCCAGAAGGGTTTTGACTTGGGAGTTTGTTATTAGAAAGTGGCAAGCAGATGTGTCTCCCTAAACTGGAGTTATTAAAGCAAAGGCATGTCATTGCAAGAAATATATATTTTTTCTAAACCTCTTTGTTGACATTTTCATACAGATAAAAAAAAATGAAAAGGGAAAATTAGGGAAGGGAAACAAAAGCATAAAAAGGATAGAAGAGGCCCAGTCAGGCAAATAAGTTCAACATATGCACAAACTTTATGCAAAATTATTACTAAAAAGATAACAGTCATTACAATAGCATCATATATTATACAATATAAGATGAAAATAAATTCAAATGTAAAAATATCACAGTTTCCTCTAGGTAAAAGTAAAGTTAAATGAATCAACGGTTCTTCTAAGTCTGACTAAACATTCAGATTATTAACCTTCACATTGTACTTGCAAGGAGCTGTTTCCTGAATAATCAGTTTCTTTAGAAAACATCACCAGTCTTCATGTTTAAATGTTTCTTAATCTTTTTATCTCTCAGCAATACATTTTAGTACCCAGTAGCATGACTGGGTGAAATAAGGGTAGAAAGAAGAAACTCAAATAATTTAAATAGAATTTATTAAAATAATATTACTATTCCAAGAAAAGTGTATTCATGTTTATTCATGTTTTTGCTTAATTCCAAAATACACCAATTTAGGACAAGAATAATACCCAAAGGTAAGTCGACTAACACAGCCATGCAGAAAGATGAATGATGGTGACCACACCCAAAGAAGGGAGAATGGATGACCATCGCTGTACCCATAAAATAAATGACCAACCTATCCACATAGAAGGGTGAATAACCTAGTGATTGCTATCAGTGAGCCAAATGACCAGCCTCCCCTTCCAAAGATAAACAGATGCTCATTCAGGTAATATATGGTCTGACAATACTGCTGCTCAGTTAGCATTGTCGAAGATGAAGGAACCTGTTTTGGAATTTAATTCACGTCTTGGGCTTGCCCACCCTGTCTGCTGATCCTATTAATTCAAACCCAGTATGGCTCAAATGATGCTGCCCAGATAACCTGAAGAGACACCCCCCCAGACCGATCTGGAATAAAGGGAGGTGAGTATTTCATGAAATTAAAAAATGCGGAAGGCAGTACTTAAAATTAAGCAACAGTATAAATCGGTACTAAGTTAAAATGATACAGAATTATGGGACATTTATATTATAGCAAATTTGTAGTATGAACATAATTGATAACCAAAACAAGCATTGTTGCATATATACTACTGTTGCAATCAAATGTTAATGTTTAAACTTGTCATGTAATTGCACCCCTGGATGAATAATCAGGAAGTATAGCAAATCTAGTCCCTGCTGCAAGCCTGAAAGGAATTTTCAAGTGTAGAGTACATCTGGTTGAGTGCACCGTTTTGTAATATTCCAACCATGTAAGTCATAAACCCCAAGAATAAAACAAATCATATTACTAGAGACAGAAAATGGAAATTTGCCTCTAGGAGTCAGTAACATACAAAACATTACAGGTAATGAAAATAAATGCAAGCACTAAACATATGCTGCCAAAGCTATGAAGAAAAACAAGCAAAAAGTACCAAAATGAAAAGGTTTATTGTAAGTGCTTTTGTCTCTATTGAAAGTCACATGAGATTTCACTAAAGAATAATATTTTGGTTCAAAAAGTTAACTGATCTGGCTAAATCACATGAAAGGTAATGGTATTAAAGACAAATTGACAGCCATTCACACCAGAGGTCTTTCTTCATTTGAAAACAGAATCTTTGCAAAATATTTTCAATGGAGGAAACTTGTTACTTCTAACTAACACTGCTAAACTAGAAACAGCTAATTGTACACCTAACGTCGGCTTCAATAGTTAATCACTCCATACCACTGATAACATTTTTAATAGTTTTACTGAATCATATACTAATCTTTATGACATAGTTCAGATGCTTCTAAAAACAAGTGTATAAAAATATCTCTTGGTGCAGAAGATGTTACCTGAAATATATTATTCCCTAAGCAGGAATATTAACATAAAATAAGTTGGGAATTGCACCAAGTTGAAGCAATAAAACTGAATTTATTCAAAATGATTTAGCTCTTTCGTCCTATTATGTTTAAGATGTCATCAGAATAAAAATACATGAACAGATCAACCTTTTTATATGCTCAGACACAGCAACTTACCAATTAAAAACATCAAACAATAAAAAATGAAATGCTAATAAAAATGAAATGCTTATCTCAAATGTAAGTAGCAAGAATTTCAGTAAATTGACTTAACCATCCGTCACCTTAACTAGAAAATATTTTAAGGAAAACATGTTTTGTGCATATCCTGTGTGACTCAGCAAATGTATGTCCATGTGTGTGTCTGTTTACTTATCTGCCAGGATAGATATGCATAGCTGCATGGAGACATAAACCTGGGCACACACACACATGCACGCACGCAAGCGCACGTGCGCACATGCACAGACATCCTCACCATGGCTTATTCCATTTATCTCTGTCCAGCTTATATACCTCTGTTTGTATCATCCATTATTTATTACTTCCCTTCTCTTTCAAGTATTTCTTCCTTTTTTAACTAATTGATGTCTATACCATTAGAAAAAAATGTCTACCACTTACTTTTGTACAAAAGTATGTATTTGTATATGTGTTCCTACTGATTGTTCAGTGACTCTCTTACATTATTGTTAATTGTTTTCATTGAATTTCTACCTTTATTTGTGAAGCTTTTTGCAGCACGACTCTGCTAAAAATGGACATCAGCCCAGTGAGATTATCCCAGTGAACAAATAGAAATATGTTTGCAAGCAAGTTAGTTAACAAACAAATACACAAATAAATAAATAAATATACTACAAATCATTGATATCAATCCAAGATTTTATCAATTCAAACATAAAAGAACAAAGCAGCCTTCAGTAAACCTCTTTGTCTCAGATGATAAAGTTAAGTAGTAGTAACCATGTAGATTCACACATCACACCGAACTTAATTACATTAATGTACTCCACATGCATGTAATCTATAAATGAGACTAATCTGATGAAGTACAACATGATGTGTGGGCAAAAGCACTTGTTATTAATAAACTTCATATGAGGAATACTGATTCATAATTTATATATATTATAATAATTCTCCATATCACATTCCACAGAAACCATAAACATGGTGCTCCTCTTTTGTGAAAAAAATCTCCATAATAATTTGGAATGGTCTCATAATGTTCACATATCAGAATATCATTATGTAAAGTCTATCAGCTATACAATGCCCAGTATTTTGTACATTATTTATTTATTTACTCTTTGTTGACCGGGCTAGTCCTAATAGGCCAATGGCCTTTTTTCAGGGGGATCTGAAGTAGTATTCATGCTGACTAGGGGGAATTTGGCCTGGAAGCCTCCAAAATAATTGAACCGGCAATCCAGTAAAGCATGCATCACCGTTTCTTCTTGAGAACAATAAAAACAAAGTCACACAGCATGACATTTACATTTCATATCTACTTTGACTAGTAATTTCCACAACAGCAGTCATCACAAGAAAACTTCCCCACTCTTCTATGTCCTTAAATCTCATTTTACTACTATTTATGCTTCTTCGGACTGTCAGCATTAAATGATCCAATGGATTTATAATATAATATTGTTTGTGTAACTCAGGTGCAGTATTAATAGAAACTTTCCATCGTTTAAGTTTACAACTAATCACCCATGTCTCCTTAGAAAGTACATCTCTTTATATCTCTTTCTTTTAAGTGAAACAGAAGATAAAAGACTTCAACATAGTTTTTGAACCTGCAATCTCCAATTTCTTTGATAACATAAGTTGCCGAAGCAAATATTATGCATTATGAAAAACTATTAAGTGTAATAGTCCCAACCCTCCCTCCCTTCCTCTCTATAGCATATAACACACCTTCCATATTAGGTTCAACCTCATTCCCCAGGTGATATAAAAATACAGACCCAATAATTTAACTTCCAAAGTAACTGGAAAAAATGTACTCCTCCCAAGTATATCAGCTTACCTAAAAACTGAATGTAACAAAGTTGCCTTCTTTTTATAAAATAGTTTGAAAATATTCTACTTTGTTATTAGATTCTGTAGGGAAACGAACACCCGATCCTATTGCTCTAACACCTCTTTTTCCTCTCCAAATGTCACCCCAAATACTCAAACACTTTGTAAGCTGAATGGAAAATCTATTATTTTACCATTTAGGGCAATTGTGTAACATTTCATTTTATACACTATGAACATGACTAATTTTAAAGTATCACAGATATAACTGCAAATTTATAAAAGCCTGTATTTGTCTTTAACAAGTAAGGTAATGTCATATGCATAACTTATAATAATATAATAAACTGTATCTTAATATGAGTAGTTAGACTAATGTTTGAATCATTACATTTGTTATCTGAGTGAATAGCAATCTCATTCACTACTAACACAAATAATAAGACTTAGTGGGCATCCTTGTTTAACACCTAACTCCATCTTGAGATATTTGCTTATCCAGCCAGTTACTATCAGCCTAATCCATTTATTACTATAAGTCTCCATGTAGTAATAATCTGATTTTGTCCAGGAGCCCATATTCCTATAGCATTGTCCAAGTACTGAATGTACCAAATGCTTTCTTGACATCACAAATTAAAACCTTGTGCCGTACTGTTTGTGTCTGTAGTCTTTGTATCAGGTGTTTTAAAATGATTAGCATTTCCCTAATATTCTGACTCCACAATCCATATACACTGGCACAAAGTATAGAAGAAATCACCTTCATAAGCTCATCAGATACCACTCCCATCAACATTTTATAATCAACATTACCGATTAATAAAGACCTCCAATTTTCTAATTTAAATCCCCCTTTTTTCCAGATTAATTTAACTAGTCCTTTACAAATTACTTCAGCCATGAACTTTTCCATCATTAATTGATAACTTTCAAGAAGTGAGACATTTCAACTATAAGCATCAATTTATTAAACAAAATAACTTAATACATCTCCTCCTAGAACAGCTTCACTTCCACCCTTATGTATTACAGCCATCAATTGTTCCAATGTAAATAGCTTGTTTAATGATATGTACTCTTCCTCTGTAAGCTGTGGTTCCCATCCTATCCACGTATTCCTTTCTCCTGCATACAGTATAACAAATGTCCTCTCAATATAACCAGTTTAATAACACAGCTTACCATTTTCATCTTTGACCACCCACAAAGCTTGTTCTTCCTGGTACAGCCTTCAAGCTCAGAAAGCATTTACTTCTACACACTTACTTTTAACTGCATAACACTGTCCAATCAAAACATCCTTAATAGTTGATTTATTCATTTAAAAAATCCCTTTTTAGAGTGTATGCCAATTAGCATAATTTTGAGTAATATAAGTATTATATTGTTGACTAATTTCTGTGTACACGTCTGTAGACTTCTTTCTTACAACTCCACAAGGTGTTTTTCAATATGACAATATTTTAGGGCATGACTGTATAAAGTTCAAATCAGGCACCATGTACCTAACTATGTTTCTCACTATTTTCACGGCAACAACACATGGTATACGTTCAATTTGATTACGTTACTCTTTAAAAGTTGCACACAATACTCACGTCCCAGTCCATATGCCCCTATTATCATATTATCATATTATCATACACTGTACGAGTACTACATATTACTGAAAAATAAGAAGCAAAATAATATTTTATTTTAAAAGCTATCAGTACATCAGTTTTAAACTGAATGACAAAATTATTTTTTAATAAAGGAGCTGTCCCAATAAATGTATATTCATTTCAAGGGTGTATATCTAATTTTTATTTCACTTTATGAAAGATGTGTTGCTATTAATTCAAAAGTTTCAAATCTGAATTCATAAAATTGCTATTTGCCTAATTGTATTAGAGAATACATATCCAATGATTCCCAAATCATGCATCTGGCCAATTTAGATATAATTTTAACCATTTGATATTTCCAAAATAGAACACCTTTTTTCCAGCTTGGATTTCATCTCCACTGCAACCACCACGTAACATTTTGGATACTGTGTCTGAATTTCAAGAATAGCTGGATCTGAACGTGGGTTCTTCTTTCTAGGATGCATGTCATCCTTTATGAGTTGCTGGCACGTGTTAGCTCTTCCAAGAAGCCACAATGGTCCACTGCATCTGCCCATGACAGGGTTTGTGAAGGAGACTTGTCTACCTTGCCAAGCATTCGATGCAGCATGTCAGATGGCAGCCCATTAACAGAACCATTTATCAAACTGTAAGTTATTTTCCTTCCATGTTCTCCTCCTGATGCTGTAACAATCTAACTGCACACATCTCCACCAAGTACTCTGCCTCTGTCATCTTGCCATTTTCCTAAACAGGAAAGCACTGGTTCTCCCACTACCAAAAAGATCAGGGGGAGTTCCCTGATGCCTTGGCCACATTTCTTCTTGTCAGTATGAATACCACATAGTGTCCTCCCTGAAAACAGGCTAATGGACTAGTGGGGCTGACTGATCAACAAACACTAAATAAATAAATAAATTGTTTTAGGATCATGATGACTACAGGAAATGAAAAAAAGAATGATTGAAAATAGTATGAATAAGCTAGAAGGACACCTTAGTTAGAAATCATAGGTTTATGTGTTAGTAGGTAAATACAAGGCTATTAGTCTGCAGACTATTACAAGCCTAGTTGATAATTTGTGGTCAGAATCAAACATTGTACCTTGTTTTTGTAGGGTAGAGACTTTAGCCATCATGCCAAATCCTTCCCCCAAGGTTGAGTCACTTTTAGGTAGCCTCTTAAAGGTTCTCCCAGCACTGTATGACTCTTACTACGCCACTCATTTACATTAGAAAAGATAACACACTGTGAGACTCCTGTTCAAACATACGTTTTTTGATCCTGTCAGAAGCTAATCTGGTCTGTGTCCTTGTCCTATGACCAGATGAATAACCTTATTATTTAACTGTATCTGTCTATCTATCTATCTATCTATCTATCTATCTATCTATCTATCTATTAGCTATTCCATTTTAGAGATGAGGATAAACTTGTCTGGACCGCATAAAGCAGGGCAGGCAAAATAATTTTTTTTCCTGGTTGGATTTTCTGAGAGATTTCTAATATGAGCATGGACCATATCTTAACATAATTTGATGGATCATTTTCAATATATAATAATTTTACGGTGGTTCACAATTTGGGACACATTTTAATTTCCGTGGTATTGAAAATAGCTATTGTACCACTTTTGAAATTACATTTACTATTTAGATCATCTTATATAATTAAATACCCTTTTCAGTATTTTGGCTAAGTATCAAAAGTGAGCCCTCTTTGTTCATTGTGTTAATAGGAAGAGTCTGATAATTCTGAAGTTTCTGTTTTCTCTGGATGATTCAGAACTGGTCACCATAAATTAAGTCAAAAATCATGTTGACACAGAGTCCTTTACTTTAGCTCCTAAATAGCAGGTTGCAATCTTAATCAACATCTTTAAAAATTCACATAAAATGACAGAAAGACTTGTAATAATTTAAAGTACATTGACCATATTTGTGACTCAAGTCCATACCAGAACATAATGCTCCTGCATTAAGCAACTTGGGACAACTATCAACAACAGAAAAGTGTTCACACATATATCTCTTATTCAGGAGTCATAAATTGCTCTGTTCTGGGCCACACAATAAGTTGAAGAATATATTATATTGGTGTACTCCCAACAGGAAACTTAGATCCTGGGAAAGGACATAACCTAATGTACTCCTTACACTACTTGACTAATGGGAATGAGTCTTTGGCCATGCGAATCTACAAAAACAGAATCTTCCACTGTCTTCCATTAGCACTTACATGAGGTTGCGTCTTCAGGTAGGAACTCTACATCCAGCTCAGAAACTCTGATACACAGCCTGTAGAGTTACTTGAGGTCAGAGCCAGGGGTGTAGTTAGGCATACTCTTTGTATTCCACTAAGTGCATTTTTTTCTGACCACCACATCAGTATGTTTTTTTTCAGTTCATATTATGTTTACAAGTGTTTAAGTGAATGCCTCTAACAACACGTGCAATATTGCAACTCTAATAGTTTTAGCGCTAACAGCTAAAATGTTACTTACATTCATTAAGTGCTTGGGAACAGTATTTTGAGTGATAGGTGTCCCGGGGTGGGGTGGAGTGGGAGTAGTACTATTAGCCTCTGAGTACAAAATGGAAATTTCTTGCTACACCCCTGCTTGAGGTAGTTCTAGTCACAGTATTTTGTGTTCCCACTGACCTCAATATTAATATAACATGGTAATCCAGAATGAGCAAATATAAGCCATTTCCTCAGAAACTCTTTCCCATTCTTTCAACACACTCCTGATTATTTCTGTGATGTCCCTTCTCTGGGCCAGTGATCAAAGATCAATCCTCACCATGGACACCAGTGGGAGGAAAGTTCACATTGAGAGAAATAGATACACATAGTGTTTTCAGATGCAGCTCTTTGCATCAAGCACAATTTCCCTTTAGAGCACACAAGGAACACACTCCAGTCCTGGGGCTAGACTCTCTCTCTCTGATTCCCTGTTCCAAGTAGCTGACACAAACACTCTTTGAGATTTGATTTTCACACACACACACACACACACACACACACACACACACACACACACACACACACACACACACACACACACACACACACCTGGGAAAGGCTTTCACAGATTACCCACTCTACCACCTCTGCCCAGGCTATAAGGTAGTTTTACTGCCACCAACCAGCTACTCAAAGGCTCTTGACAGGGTATCCAATTATACTGAGTGAAATTAATACTAATACCAATGGTAATGTTGACTGAACAGCAAGATTTTCAGGAGTGTGATGCCACAGAATCATTAAATAAATATAAGTACTCCCAAAAGTTACAAAATTACAATATTCTCTAAAAGACCAGCCACAATGAAAAGTTTAAATATATTTAATAATAAATAATAAAAGAACATGAACATGCTGAATATCTATTTACAATAAACATCAGCATTTCAATCACAGGAAATATTAAAAATAACAGAGATGGAAAGATTTACAAAGATACAGAAAAACAATACTTAACTAATCTCACTATATTTTCCTGACTGATATAAAAAAATCCCTGTTCCCTAGTTAAGTTACTTACTATAGCAAGGCAAGATGATGTGGGTGAGTGCTCTTTCTTGTCAGGTTCCAAAAACAGACTGCCCTGAGACTTCTGTCTCAACTAGTATTAAAGCATTATTTCAGTGCTGGATTACATAATGACATCACATCTGGTCACCTGACTCTGTGGTTCCCATACTACCCCATTTACTAAAAGCTGAGGCAGGATCTTGCACATATGTGTCACAATCCACACACCTAGAGCTTTGCTAAGATGTGTTACAGCATCTTAAAGCTATAAAACCATTTAAACACTTCCTACCTTCCAGGGTAGCAATTAATTCACCATTAAGGGCAATACAGCAGGATTCTTAGTGCTTGTTTTCACAGTCATTGCATCTCTGTCTGCATTCAGACCTGTGAGATATAATTTGTATGGCTTATACCAAGTAATTTTATTTGAAGTTGTTTTTCAAAGTTAGCTGGACTGAGATTAACCTCTTCTCTTCCAGTATCATCTGTTGCAATATATTAATTTCAGCAGTTACAATACAGTCTGACATACAGGTGTATTTGTTTTCTGTCCAGCAGGACCCACTGTTGGTACATTTTTTAACACAAGCAACTTTGCAAAAACATTTTCAAAACAAGCACCTGTGCAAATCAGTTTGCTATATTAAATGGCATATAATTCTTTACAAAACTCCAGCTAGCTATGCTGGCATATGTTATACATCCACTGCTTTACTCATCCTGGCATAGCTGGCACTCCCTCACATCATCACAATTTCTGTTTCTTGTTAATACATCCATCATCCCATTATCCTGTTTCATCCTAACGCACACATGTTAGTAAGGGTAAGTACCACAACAATCTATACAATCTGATGTAAAATGTAATCCTAACATCTTAACAATTAATAGAGTACAAAGGACTAGTCGGGATAAAATCACATTAACTAGCAGATCTAGGAGACTCTCTCTCTCTCTCTCTCTCTGTCTGATAACCACTCTGTAGGAGGAATACAGCTGCAGTGTTAACATTTCAAGTAGTTTCATTTAGTTAAGTAAGCTAAGTAGATAGATGGATGAGTGTTCTTGTTCCAATTATTAGAAGTTAGATAGATGGACAAGTGTTCTTGTTCTGTTTAGTAAATGTTAAATAGATTGATGGACAAGTGTTTTTGTTCTAATTATTAAAAGTTAAGTAGATAGATGGATGAGTGTTCTTGTTCTAATTATTAGAAGTTAGATAGATGGATGAGTATTCTTGTTCTAATTATTAGATGTTAAATAGATTGATGGATGAGTGTTCTTGTCCTAATTATTAAAAGTTAAGTAGATAGATGGATGAGTGTCCTTGTTCTACTTATTAGAATTTAAGTAGCTAGATGGACAAGTGTTCTTATTCTAATTATTAGATGTTAAGTAAATGCACAAGTGTTCCTGTTCTGATTATTAGATGTTAGGTAGATAGATGGATGAGTGTTCTTGTTCTAATTATTAGACATTAAGTAGATAGATGGACAAGTGTTCTCATTCTAATTATTAGAAGTTAAATAGATAGATGAATGAATGTCCACGTTCTAATAATTAGAATAAGAACAGTCATCCGTCTACCTACTTAACTGAATAAACTACTTGAAACTTCAACAAGGCATCTTTATTCCTCCCACAGGGTGGGTATCAGAGAGAGTGTCTCCTAGATTTTATTTATTTATTGGCATTTGTTTACTGGGATGGTCCACTGGGCTGTTGAGAGCCTATTTTCAGTTGAGGCCCAGGGAGAAAAGCTCCAAACAAGGTAACACATTTAACAATGTGAAAAATGTACACAATTTACAGAAAATACTCATGGGTAGTGTGATACTCATGTACTGGCCCAGTAATCAAGGAGCTACAATCCTCACCACTAGCACCGATGAGGGGCATCCGCATTGGGAGGATAAGTACACACACAGTAAAGTACAATTTCCCTTAAGAGCACTCAGAGATCACAGTCAGTCTGGGGCTGGTTTCTCCCTTTCTCTCCAGATCCCCAATAAGACTCCCCACTGGCACAGCTATAGGGTTCAGATCTCAGTTGAGTAGTCAAGCCAAAACTTCCAGTACCCTCACTCTCTGTCAACTAGTGCCATGTGTCCCTGCCCAAGTAGCTAACACACACAAACTTTGAGATTTGGTTTATATACAAGCACACAGACACTCCTGGGGAAGGCTGGCATGAGTTCTCCAGCTATGCCCCCTTCTGCCCAGACTATATAGTAGTACCACCTGCCACCAACTACACTTATCAGCTACTCTAAAGGCCCTTAACAAAGGGTGTCCAATTCTACTGTGCAATGTTACTGCTATCCAATTGGTAAGTGTGACTGAGACTTGAAGGCTAATTAGAAGTGGCCTGTACAGTATCACCAACGATGTGAAAGTACTCTAACAGCTTAAGTTATCTCTACACAAAACAGCCACAGTTAAAAGATTTTAAACCTATTTAGTAATAAATAATAAAAACACAAGACAATACTTATTAACTCAACGCAATGACATTAAGTTCAGAAATGATAGGAAATACTTTAAAACAACATTGTAGGATAGTCTGACATAAATATAGAAACAGCTGGACTAATCTTGCTATTTCTATTTATCTTTAAGATAAATACTAAGATCTAAGATCCTACTTACAGAGCAAAGCAAGTGCTGGTGAGTTGTTGTCAGCTTCAAAACAAAATGCAAAATGTCCTCTTTTTGACATAGTCCTTAAATTGATAATACACATTACTGTTGAGTCATATCATTCTTGTCTCTTCTGATTTAGTTCCCAGGCTAACAGAACTCAAAATTTAACATTTCTTTGTGATTTGCACCTTCCAGGAAGCCACAGCAATAAAAAGACACTTTACATGTGGAACCTAGTAATTATCTCTGTCTTAGGACAATAGAAAGAATTTCCAGCTGCAGACATCCTGTCTCCGAGCTTGAGATCACACACAGTTGTAAAATTCTTTACTTATCAGCTTTCTTCCAGCAGGGTGCACTGTGGTTACATTTTTGAAGTTTAGCACATAACACAGTTTTCTTACATTTGTCAAACAAGTCTGTGGATCATATTAATATTTACAATGACATAGAATTATTTACAAAATTCTATCTAGCTGGGCTGGCAGCCCCTCAGTTTATCACAGATAGATATTACCAATTAGTTAAAGCAGAGAATGAAATTGTTTAGAGAGCACAATAAATGCAATCTTAAAATAATAGCAAAGACAATACAAATAAAACAGATACATTATGTAAAAGATTCTAAGTGCAGCTAAGTTACCACTGACAACGTATTGATAATGCCATAAGAAATAAGAATATATATAAGAAGAAATAACTGTCAGGTTATGGAAGGAAGAGGCTTGGTACAAGTACAGATCCAGTTAGTACAGAGGATATTCTTGCAAAGAAGTTTTAAATGAAGCATGATCTTGATGGCTTTGATTGATAATGGTATGGCATTCCAGACTCTGGATACCATATAAGAATAAAGAAGTTGACCTGCGGGTAGTGTACGCTGGTGGACATGCAAAAGATGTTGTTTTTCAGATCTCAGATCTATTGGAAAGAAAGTGGGAAAACAATGAACTAAGAGCAGGACTGGGTGGTGATTTGCAAATTATTTTGTGTGCAGTGGTTAACTGAAGATAGGTGAGATTATGTGGATGTTCCAGCTAGTTCAGTGATAGTAAAGATGTGCAGTGATGTGCAGAATGTCTAGTATTTGTTGCAAACTTGGCAATTTTGTTATAACAGGTTTCTAGCTTTGTTTTAGAGAGGATAGCAGATTAGAGAGTACGAGGGGCCCCATAGATGAGACAAGTAAATAGGTAGGTGGTGGTAAGTAATTGTTTAGTGGAGGGACTAAGGAAGTATTTTTGCCTGTAAAGAATACTTGGCTTTTGGTGGGTTTTACTGATGTTGTGTTATATGTGCAGGTAACATTTTAGGCTTTCATCAATTATTACTCCTAGCAGCTTAATGTGCCTAACAACTTATATACTTGTGTTGATCTGGGAAAGTATAGTGAATTGAGTTTTGTTTCTGGGTGTATTTTTATTGGGGGTAAATAAGATAAGCTTGGTCTTGTTAGGATTAAGAGAGAGATGATTATTACATAACCTAGTCTCTACAGAAGTAAAAGCTGATTGGGTGATTTGATGTAGATCTGATGTAGAATCTGCAGAACATATTATGCTAGAGTCATCTATGTATGTTCACTTTATGAGTGACCCTTGACTTAATGAGGACTGAAGAGTGTTAATAAAGATGTTAAATAGGAGTGGTCCTAATGTACAGCCTTGGGAACACTGGTAGAGCTGTGAAGATGAGGGAGTTTTGCCATTTAACTGCCTGTTGTCTATCTGATAGGTGTTAAAAACCAGCTAACAGAAGGAGGTGAGAGAACAGTATTTGAGAGTTGAGTTAGAAAAAGTGAGCGAAAGACTGTATCAAAAGTATTAGATAAGTCAAGAAACAGAGTGAAAACAATTTGACTGGCTTTGTTGACTGTGTCTAAGTAGCATATTAAAGCATTTGTGGTACTGTGACCTGGTCTGAATCCATGTTGAGTAGTAGATAGGAGTTGGTTATTAAAGAGGAAGTGTAGAAGTTGTGTGCGCATGCATTTTTCAAGAAGCTTCTTGATAGGGGGCAGGATGGCTATGGGATAGTAGTTTGAGATATTGCTTGTTTCTGCCTTCGTGAATGGGTAGAATAAAGGCTTTTTTCCAAATCTTGGATGGGTCTATTGAGTATACTAATAGGGTAGGCAATGGCTTCTGCAGCGAGTTTTAGATATTCTGTGGGTAGATTATCTGCTGCATTAGAGCTAGGTTTTAGTTTGATTAGCAGTCTTTTTTATTGTACAGGTTGGAAAGGGATTTAGTGAGAGTCTGAGTGGAGGGGTGTCTGTTGGTTTATTGGAGTGAAGTAAGGTGATAGAGGAAATGGACTGGGATAAAGTGACTGCCTGTATTATTTGTGTTAAAGTGTAGTTGTGAAAAATCAGCAGTGATGTTTGCTATGGAATTTATGAAGTGTGAGTTAAAGAGACTATCTATCTGTTCTGGAGTTTTGACAGGGTGTAGACATGGACTGCTTTTTGTGTCTGGGTTTAGTAATGATGTTATAGATGACAAGCATTTTTGGGGATTCTGCTTATAGTTTATTTGAAGTTTTAGGTAATAGTCTTTTTTGATTCATAGGTTAGAACTAAGCTAACTGCCCTTGTGGGCCATTTTAAGCCTTGACAATTATCCCATGTGAGAATCAAACCCTGAACCTTTTATCTGTAAGGTAAACACCTTAACCATTATACCATTATGCCAATTTTGATTACCTTTTTACCTGGTTGTGGAGGTGTTTGAATCTCAACAAGTCGGAGGGGTTTTATATTTATGCCACTGTTTCCAAGTGTTATCCCTAGTTAGCATTAGTTCTTTAGTTGCTTTGTTTAGACATATGGCATGGTTGGCTTTCACCCTTTTTACTCTAGGCGGTGCCAGACTGTTTAGCGTATCTAGGAATGTTGTATTGAAGTAATACAGTGCATTATCAGGAGGAAGACATTTTATGTTTTTCCAGTTGATACTTTTTAGTATATTGGTGAATGTTTGTGGTTTAAAATTGGCTAGATTCCTAACTTGTTTGTAAGTATGTTGTTTATGGAAGGAGGGAGCCATTCTATGCACAAAGATGGAGAGGTGATCACTAATGGCATTTGGGAGAGTACCAGCTCAGGACATTTTAGATGGGTCAATAACCAGTATCCAGTCTAGAATGGTGCCATCATTACTGTTCCCTTTAAACTTTGTTGGAGTGGTGATAAGTTGTGTGAAATTAAATAGGTTAATATTTGAGGATGGGAATTTAGAACAAAAATTTAACCAGTTGATGTTAATGCCACCCAGAATGATGTTTCAATTTTTTTATAGTGCTGGAAACACATGCTAGCATATCATCTAGTTGTTGTTTTTCTTTTAGCTTTTCCCGGTTAGGGGTTGCCACAGTGGAACTCCGGTCCGCTAATGATTGGCAGTAGATTTTTATGGTGCAGAGGTGTCAGCTCGACACCCAACCTTCAATGAAGGCACACCCATTCGCGCATGTCTTTTGAGTGCTACTCAACCGCGGGGAGGACATGCAGACTCCACACAGAAGGTGCTCCAGCCGAGAATCGAACGGGAGAACCTCATGCTGTGAGGCGACAACGCTACCGCTGTACCACCGTGGCTTAGTACTGGTATGTTATTACCTGAGGAAAATGTATAGAACTACAATACATAACTTTTTTGATTTGTTTATCTTTATAAAATAAATAAGAATTTCAACATTAGAGAATTGAGGATAGGTTTTTTATGTGGCACTATACTGTAGTTATTTGGGAAAAGGAGTGCAACCCCACCTCCTTTTTTGTCATTTCTATCTATCCTTATTTTATTAAAGCCTGGAGGGAGGAACTCAGAGTTTTTTTTTCTGTTTGGTTTTAGCCAGGTTTCAGTAGCAGCAATGATATCAGGTTTATTCAGAGCTATCCAAGTATGAAGGTCAGTAGTTTTATTACGAATACTTTAAAGGTTTAGTGTTATAATTTGTAAGGATTTACAAACATTATTGGTGTTAGATAGTGATGATAGGATGGTGGAAGTGGGACCTGGATTATGGTGAATGTCTCCATATTGGTGTATGAAAAAAATTTGGGAGAGTAGAGTTGTGGTGTTTGTTTTTCCTCAAATTACCTGGGTAAAATAGAAGGGGAGGGTATAGGTTTTTAGAAGGAATACATAGAGTAGTGTTTTATTGGAAATATTTTCAGCTTGGGCAACAGTAGTGGTTTTATGTGATAGAGATTGGGAGATTTTTTTATTTTTATTTATTTATTTAACATTTGTTGACCGGGAATGTCCGACTAGGTTCCACAGATCCTGTTTTCAGCGGAGGCCCGGGGAGAAATGCTCCAGAAGCATGTCTTTAGAATGTGGGAGGAAACCCACACGAACACAGGGAGAACATGCAAACTCCACACAGAAGGCACCCCAGCCAAGAATCGAACCGGAGAATCTCTTGCTGTGAGGCAACAGCATTAACCACTGCACCACTGCGCCGCCCATTTGTGCATGTCTTTTGAATGCTACTCGACCACGGGGAGGACCTCAGAGTAGCTCTTAGATGGCATTGAGAGTAAGATGGTTATAGATAAGGGTTTGGAGGTAACTAAGATAGGGTTGAGTGTAGTGACATGTAGTAGTAGTACTAGAAAAGTGCTGATGTGCAAAAGGAGAAGCAAGCCTGTATGAGTGGGAGACATAGGAAAATAAATATTTGTGTAGCAGTGTAGATGAGAAGATTGGCTTGCAGTTAAGTAGAGTGAGAGTCTGGGTTACAACTGAATATTAAGGTGTGGTTGTTGCATTCTCCTAGCTTATGCTACACTAAGAAGGGGATTAATAAGGGATTACTGGATATGTATTGAGGAGAGTATATATAGAGAGAGACTGGACTAAGGGGAGGAGCAGTGACAGTAATCTCAGTAATAAGAAGGAGATTCAGTTAGAGAAGGTAGGTATGTAGTTAATGTGACTATGCTATGATTGGTTAGCTTGAAGAGGTGGGTGGACTTAATAGGTATAAGTTTAGGTGTAGTGGGGGTGGGTGGGATTTTGGGGCAGCGTAGGGGAGCGAATTAAGTCTGAGAGTAACAAGGACGAATGGAGCGGGCTGAACCAGATCACTGCTAACTACAAAAAACTATAATGTAAATGTAAGTTCTGAGAAGCAATCATATTACTTTTGCAAATAAATAATAACAAATTTTGCAAGGGAATGATTAAAGGGAAGAGAAAGCAAGGTGGACTCTAATACAGAATAGAGTTTACTAGTAAGCACAGAGCTAATACAAGAAGGAGAGTGGGTAAACAGTAAAGGAATTAAGGGGAGGAGAACACAATTATGCAGAGGCAGGAACGCACAGGAGGGTGAGAGCAAAGGTGGGACTTGATGATGTGCAGGGAGCCTTAAAAAAAACAGATAAATTGCAGGAAAATATCTAAAAGATTACCATACATTGACTGAATACTGAAGTTCTGTAGAATTGTAGTGATGTTTGTGCAGGAGATTGAAGGCACCAAGCTGGACAGAGGTGTAGCTTGTCTTAGCTGAAGTTTTGACCAGAGCTTACAACCTAGGAATAAAAATGGGAAGAAATGAGAGGTGATTACACAGATGTGGAGTAAGAGACAGGAAAAAAGATAGGCTAGAAGTATCTAAGAAAAGCTATTATAACTAAGGGTTTGTGTATAGACCAGATATGACTGTTAAGGAAAAGAGGGCTCTGAGATCTGCTAGCTAAAGTGATTTTATCTGGGCTAAGTCTTTCTACTCTGTTTCTTGTTACTCCTGTCACTCTTTGATTCACAGGTGGGATACCAGACCTGACTTGGGCTTTCTGAATTACCTCTGTTAACATCCTACAATTAGTGATAAAATATTAGTTGTATAACTTAATTACCCCACAATTGACTACTATACAAAAAACATTTCTTCAGTTTCCATTTGACAATTACATCTGTTACTCATTGTATGTCACTATATCTCGTATTTTGATTCATAACTACTGCAATTATAAAGCGATTTTGGTGAATGTGTAAGTTAGGACACACTGGGGGGTGTAGCAGCAATCATCACCCCTGATTTGACACTGATTGTGATGCAGGTTTAGATGCATTTGCAGGACCTCAGGAAGACTGGTACCATCTTAAGGGGTTCTTCATTTGGAGTGCTGAGCCCAGTACTTAGTGATGACAAAATAAGCAGGTATACCTCTCAGCAGTCCCTGGTTTTGCCTCAATTTTGACCTGCTGTTATAAGATTTTTGGATTTTTTGGTAAATCACCTAACAAATGCAATCAGTTAGTAATACATTACAATTTCTTATTGTTCAGCAAGGGCATTTTGGTGTAAAATCTGCTGTTCTATGAACTACTTAAATGAATTAGAGGTGGAAGAATAAGAAAGTATAGTTCATAACTGTCCCTGGTTTTGGATCTTGTTTTAGCCCTGCCCCTCACAAGATTTTAGGTTGTCTGGAAAATCACTGAGGGCTGTAGTAATTTAGTAATGCTGGACATTAGAGTTTCATACTTGTTTATAAAGTACACTTTCATGTAAAATGGAATAAAGGACTGCAGCAATTGGTGAGAAGATCAGTTCTTGCATTGGCAAACAATAAGTGTAAAACATTGATGTTTGGCATTGCTGACTGCTGATTTAACAAAGATTAAAAAATGAAGCAGAATCAAGGATGTCCTGCAAATTTTACACAGTCGAGAGGCTTGGGTGGTCACTATCAACATCTGTTAGATAAGTAAAGAGTTATACTTGAAAGCGTAGCCTCTGCATTTAATTGACAGCTGCACTGGGATGTCAGTCATGTCAGTACTGCTCATTCCTGTGGACACCTGTGTGAACTAAGATCATGTATCCTGACCTACACAATCACCATGATTTTGTATTCTAGTTGTAGTTATAATGCTGGGTCTTGCTGTCAACACTTTTTCATTCATATTTGAATGTCTGCTACTCTGTCAAATTAGTTTACTAATGTTTAAACTACTGAGACATTTATAGAGGTTGTTTTATGTCTTGTTTTTTAGCTTTCCATCTCAGGTCTTTTCTGTATAGGGGTCTGTCCATTTGGACCTATCCAGTTACGGAAGTGTAATAAATTATAACTGCAGCAAGCAAGGAAAATATCATTGGTGGGTTACACTATCATTACACAACCATTTCAGCACAGTTGCTTTGCAGTTTTGTACATAATAATACTTGTGAACGGCCAGTCTCAAGCCCATTGTGTCTCTTTGTTTTCTTTCACAGTTTGGTGACATTAAGCTGCCATGGTTATAGTCAAGAAGCAGTTGAAAGTAGCTGGAGTTTAAAGGTCATTCATATACTCTGACTGCAACTGACGGAAGGTAATTCATCATATGTGAAACACTTTATTGGATCCACATAGGTTTACAATACAACCTACTACAGCTTTTAGAATACATAAGCCTTTTGTCAGGAGATAATATGTTACTGATGAGGGATACGTTGCTTTAATACCCTTCATAGGGAGGAAGAAGAGATTATGTCATAGTTCTCATTCGCTAAAAAAGATATTAAAAATAATAGACCATTGTTAAAAGGTATCTCAGTGCACAGCTCGAATGCTTTGATGTATGACACAGATGCTTTAGAGTGAAAGTGCAGTATTCGTAAATATGTTGCAAAATTATGTATGGCTGGTATGCAGCAATAAGCATATGTCTGAGTCCTAGGCAATTCACTAAACCCCCTGTGTGCCTGTGGAATATGTTCATACATTGATGTGCATTTAAGAGATCAGGTACTCATTATGTATTCAAATGATTGTCACAATTCACAGACTTCTGAACTGCAGATTATACTGGGTATGTTGGCAGAAAATTTTTATTTATTTTATTTATTGATTTATTTTTATTTATCCTTTGTTAACCAGGTTAGTCCTACTAAGCCAGTGACCTCTTTTCAGGGGAGACCTGAGGTGGTATTTATATTACTAGGAGAAATTTGGCCAGGGCGTCAGGGAACTTCCCTCTACTTTTTTCGATAGGTGACATGGAATCTTTTACATCTACCTGAGCTACCACCAACGCAAGCAGATGGGACCTCGGCTTAATGTCTCATCTGAAGGACATGTAAGAATTTATGCATGTAGTACCATGGAGAAACAAAGCCAAGCTCATGCATAATGGACCCAATACCTCATGTACACTGATGAGTATTTCTGGTTAACAAAACAGGCTACAGGCATCCTACATTGAAATCAGTATGTAAATCACATAGCTATGCTTCAGAATTGCTGACAGTATCTGTTTCAATATAGCAAAACAGGGTCACAACCTGGCTTGTGAATGTCCACATATAATAAATGTAAAGGGCTCCCACCAGTGGAAACTTAAACACAAGTGAATTTGTTAATGTGGATTACAAGGAAATGATACCCTGTAATCTGTCATGGTGAATGAGTCTGCAAACTTTGAGTCACTATTTGCCATAAAGATGTGGTGGACACCCCTGTGTTGCCAGTAAAGGTGGACTACATAGCTGCCTTTAGGGGAATCATAACAGCATGAGGCAGTCAGGAGCTCCACATGCAGCAGTTTGCAATGTGTGCTCTGTTCTTGGTGGCTTTTGAGTAGGTAGAGGCTGTAGATTAACATCTAAGGAGTGCATGTAGACTCACACTGCTCCCAGTAATGTGTATCATGTACTGTGCAAGGTTCAACACATTTGTGGTTGATGTACCATAGACATGCTAGTTCTTCCTGAAGTGCTATGGAAGCATATCCATGTGTGTGTGTGTGTGTGTGTGTGTGTGTGTGTGTGTGTGTGTGTGTGTGTGTGTGTGTGTGTGTGTGTGTCTAAAACATAATATTGACCCATGCAATTGCACATCAACAAGGTCCTTTAACTCATCTGGCCTGACAATTAATGTGAATATTTACCACAGTAAACAGAAACCTGCTTGAAGCTCAGTTATAGTCAGTAAAAGAAAAAAATATATATATATATAATTTTAACTCTTTTTTAGCTTGATGTATATATAAATTGTCTATTTTAGTTAAAAAAATTAAAAGATACAGTGCAATGTTTATGGATACAGCAGGGAATTCCAAAGGAACAGAATTGTGTAGTTGCCTCCAAACTAGATTATGGACATGTGTGAACAGAACAGCTTGTATTTCTCAATATAAACTACTGAAAATTGTCTTTATTCTATAAACATTTAGTATGCTGCACACAGTAATGTAAATGTAGCTCTTTTTTGTTATTTTAAACCCATTGCAGTCATCAAGCTATTTAGACTCAGCATTCACAACTGTTTTACTAGGAAGGAGTGTGTTCCTGTTTCCAAGTCCAATATTGTGACTGGTTCTATGTTGTATTTTGATAATAAGCCATCCTGTCAGACAATTTCCATTGCAGTGAGTGAGACTGCAGTTTCTAGTACAACCTTGGGTCGTGCCACCCAGGATACACTGCAAACCAAAAAACTTGGTTTGGCTTGTTTGAGTCTACAGTCAACCCCCCCCCCCCCCCCTCTTCACAGCTACAACTGTCTGAACTGGTGAAAATGAACAAGCAAGAGGAATATGGCACTCATACAGCTGGAACAGGACTAGTTGAAAGAGACCACAGGTGTCAGGGCAGCTGATATTAGGACCAGCTGTGAGGAGCAAGATTCCACAAGCCTAGTGGTCAATATATCTTCCCTGACTCTCAGTAATGAACAGCATGAGCTACTCAATAAAGGTCTTTCTTTTATCCTTGCTAGAGGCTCTTCCTTGCATGAAGTCCTTATTGATTTAAACGTTTTTCTTCATAAGATCTTGCTTAGAATTCCCTACAGCAATAATGCTCATCAGCAAACTGGCTTTAGGAAGCCCAGCCAGTATGTTCCGATTAACTCTCCTTTGACTGAGGCATTTTTAAAGCTTTTTGGACGTGACATTTATGAGTTCATGAGACATAAACATCGGAAGATGTTCCATAACCTTACAGACATTCAGTTTAAAGCACTCTTTGAGCTGATTTCAAATGAGCATAGTTATGTGCTCTATGCAGATAAAGGTGGTGCCATTGTGCTTATGGATACTAATAGATACCTTGAAAGTATGCTTTTAATGTTAAATGATGCTGGTACTTATGCCAAATGCCATAAAAGTGACGTTTCTAAGGTTATTAAGAGTGTAAATAGTATTATTCATGGGCTGTTAATGGAAGGTACAATAAGCAGAGATCTGTATGTGTATTTTATGGCTGATTTCCTCGTACTTCGATAGTGTACGGCCTTCCTAAGTTTCACAAGTGTTTGAATAACCCACCCATGAGACCCATTGTTTCGGGCAGTGGGTGGGTGACCGAACCCCTGTCAATTTATGTTGAAAAGCATTTATGTCTCATTAGTGATAAGATGAGCACTGTACTTGGACACACTAAACATTATTTGATGCAATTGTTTGAATGGTCCTGCAAGAACAGTATGAATGTTGTTACACTGGTTACCATGGATATAGTGTCCCCTTTTTACTGTAATTCCTAATGATGTAGGAATAGACTTTGTTAGGCTGTTTCTGTCTAAGAATTCTGAATATTCCACAGCTCAGATACACTTATTATGTTCATTGCTTGACATCATACTTAGCAATAATGTTTTTATGTTTCATGATAGCTATTACCATCAGAAGGTTGTGATAGCTATGGGTACCATGAGTGCAAACAGCTACACTAACATGCTGCTTGCATGTTAGGAGTCTTTGTATCTTTTAGACAGAAGTAATTTCTTTTTGCAGTACATCTCACATTATGTATGTTTTGTGGGTGATGTGTTTTTTTGTGTGGACTGGTTCAACAGAGACCCTTAATGAGTTTGTGGACTATTTACGTTTTTAAAGTTCACATCTAAGCAGTCTTGAAACTCAATAGATTTTCTTGATGTTTGCATTCTGAATACTCCAGATGGTTTTTGTCACTCAGCTTTATAGTAAACCATGTAAGAAAGTGAGCACAGTGCGCTATCAGAATATGCATCCTAAACATGTAAAGCGTAATGTACTGAAGGGGCAATTTTCTAGGCATGCAAGGCTGAACAGGAAGGATGAGAATATGCTCTCTTCCTTTGATACCCTGAGTAAGGATTTCCACCTTAGGGAGTACTCTGTACAAGAAATAGAGATTGCGCATCATGAGGTTCTATCACATAGAAATGGTTTGGCTAGACCCTATTTCTCTAACTTTTGTGTTGGCAATTTGGCAAGGCAGAACAATAACGGAAGTGATTTAAGAATGTGTGTTACCTATTCAAATGATATTCATCCTTTTTGTAACATCATTAGGATGCACTGGCATATTTTGACTACTGATACCAGATACAGGGAGTTTGTTAGTGAAGCTCTGTGTTTTTGTTATACAAATAACAGCTCCATTAAGAAACTGCTTTTTAAAAACCTATGGCTATGTATAGACCCTATATTTCTCAAAGGAAAGGGACACATCCATGCAGATTATGTGCCTTGTGTAAATATGTTAAGACTACAGATACCTTTGCACATGCTATTACTGGACATATTTTTAAATTCAACTTTTATGCCGACTACACTAATAGCAACCTGGTCTATTTGGCTGTTAGTGACCAGTGTGGATGCTACTATTTTGGGAAAATGAATCAGAAGTTGAAGAATCATATCAGGGAACATTTGTATAAAATAAGTAGATGTGACTACAGAAATGCTTTTTAGTTTTAGAATTACTGAATGCAGGAGCCAGAGGAAGTGATATTAAGGCAAAAATAGACTGCTTGGAAATTAAATTGATGTTAGTTTTACAATCTGATAAAGGGAAGGGGTTAAATGAGTGTGTACCTTTAAATCATTTGTTGAGGTCATGTGACTTGACCAGGTGACTTTGAATTTTCTTAACTGTATTTAAGCACTCTTTGTTAGTTTGTTTTTAGTTCTGATGAAGCACCTTTAGTGTGAAAGCACTTATTTGTTTTATATGGGTCCACTTTTAAATTTCGAAATACCAAAATCTCGAGTTTTGAGATACCAAACTCAAAACATCGAGATTTTGGTATCTCAAAACTCAAAAGTGAACAAAAAAAACCCAAGTAAAATAATGTTTTTGCAGGGGTGGCAAACCCCCCTGCACCCCCCACACCCCCCCTACTTTAATATACCAACTCTGTGATTGTGCCTCAGTGAAGAGAATGGTAAGTGGAACGAGAACATTACTGTTCTCCTCACTGTAGTGCGATCTCGGAGTTCGTATATTTAAGTAGGGGGTGTGGGGGTGCAGGGGGGCTTGCCTCCCTGCAAAAACATAATTTTGTCTGTCTTTTTTTTTTTATTTTCTTCACTTTTAAGTTTCGAGATAGCAAAATCTCAATGTTTTGAGTTCAGTATCTCAGAACTCGCGATTTTGGTATTTCAAAATTTAAAAATGGAACTGTTTTATATATATGTGTGTGTGTGTGTGTGTGTGTGTGTGTGTGTGTGTGTGTGTGTGTATATATATATATATATATATATATATATATATATATATATATATACAGTATATATACATAGACACACTTTTTATTGTTTTTATTTTGATCTAATTAAACAAGTTTTTTTTAATAGTGCTGTGTTAGTTGGTTCTTTACTTTATTTTATTTGCTGCTTTTGTGTTATTGAACCAGCTTTCACCTGCTCAGTTTGATTTTGTTTCCTGGTTTACATTATTGCTACCCAACCATTTCAGCAAAGTTATTTTGTAGTTTTGTACATAATAATACATGTGAATAGGCAGTCTCAAGCCCAATGAATCTCTGTGTTTGCTTTCACAGTTTGGTAACATTAAGCTGCCATGGTTACAGTCAAGCAACAGTTGAAAGTAGTTTGAGTTTAAAGATCATTCATATACTCTGACTACAACTGACGAAAGGTAATTCGGCACATGTGAAACACTTTACTGGATTCACATAGGTTTACAATACAACCTACAACATTTAGAATACATAATCCCTTTGTCAGGAGATAATATGTTACTGATGGGGGATACGTTGCTTTAATACCCTTCATAGGGAGGAAGAAGAGATTGCGTCATAGTTCTCATTTGCTAAAAAAACATTAAAAATAATAGACCATTGTTAAAAAGTATCTCAGTGCACAGCTCGAATGCTTTGATGTATGACACAGATGCTTTAGAGTGAAGGTGCAGTATTTGTAAATATGTTGCACAATTATGATGGCTGGTATGCAGCAATAAGCACATATCTGAGTCCTAGGCAATTCATAAACCCCCCTGTGTGCCTGTGGAATATGTTCATACATTGATGTGCATTGTAAGAGATCAGGTACTCATTATGTATTTAAATGATTGTCACAATTCACAGACTTCTGAACCGTGGATTATACTGGGTATGGTAGCAGACAATTTTTATTTATTTTTATTGATTTATTTTTATTTATCCTTTGTTTACCAGGTTAGTCCTACTAAGCTAGTAGCCTCTTTTCAGGGGAGACCTGAGGTGGTATTTATATTACTAGGAGAAATTTGGCCAGGGCATCAGGGAACTTCCCTCTACTTTTTTCGATAGGTGACATGGAATCTTTTACATCTACCTGAGCTACCACCAACGCAAGCAGATGGGATCTCGGCTTAATGTCTCATCCGAAGGACATGTAAGAATTTATGCATGTAGTACCATGGAGAAACAAAGTCAAGCTCATGCATAATGGACCCAATACCTCATGTACACTGATGAGTATTTCTGATTAACAAAACAGGCTACAGGCATCCTACATTGAAATCAGTATGTAAATCACATAGCTATGCTTCAGAATTGCTGACAGTATCTGTTTCAATATAGCAAAACAGGGTCACAACCTGGCTTGTGAATGTCTACATATAATAAATGTAAAGGGCTCCCACCAGTGGAAACTTAAACACAAGTGAATTTGTTAATGTGGATTACAAGGAAATGATACCCTGTAATCTGTCATGGTAAATGAGTCTGCAAACTTTGAGTCACTATTTGCCATAAAAATGTGGTGGACACCCCTGTGTTGCCAGTAAAGGTGGACTACATAGCTGCCTTTATAGGAATCATAACAGCATGAGGCAGTCAGGAGCTCCACATGCAGCAGTTTGCAATGTGTGCTCTGTTCTTGGTGGCTTTTGAGTAGGTAGAGGCTGTAGATTAACATCTAGGGAGTGCATGCAGACCCACACTGCTCCCAGTAATGTGTATCATGTACTGTGCAAGATTCAACACATTTGTGGTTGATGTACCATAGACATGTTAGTTCTTCATGAAGTGCTATGGAAGTATATCCATGTGTGTGTGTGTGTGTGTGTGTGTGTGTGTGTGTGTGTGTGTGTGTGTGTGTGTGTGTGTGAGTCTGTGTGTTTTAAAACATAATACTGACCAATCCAAGGGCACAGCAACAAGGTTCTTCAAGTAATCTAGTCTGACACGTAATGGGAATATTTACCACAGAAAACAGAAACCTGCTTGAAGCTCAGTTATAGTCAGTGAAAGAAAAAACTCAAAATCCAGTATTAAGGAACAACTGGAATAATTCACTTGCAGACTTATACCTCACTTGGATAACACACCTTTGTTCCACAATAGTCAGAGTTAAGTGCTTTCATCAAAGGACTTCATCAGAACTGACTCTTACAAATTCAGTAAGCACTTATATACTAATCAAACTCCATTAACAACCAATCAACAATTGTTAATTAATCAATTAAAACAATTAAAAATATTGGTAAATATAGAAAAAACATATATATGCTGTATATATATATATATATATATATATATATATATATATATATATATATATATATATATACCTTTAAACATGTACCAAAAACAAACTTTTAAAAACATTCATACTTCCATTTGTCGCAGTTTTCAAGTAGATGTAATAGTACAACTTTCATTTACGCCTGGTGGGTTTGTGGCATTCAGTAATAATTGCCATTTTAGTTCACATTTATTCAAATGGTCTTTAATAATATAGCCTCTTTCATCCTTAATAATTTGTCCCATTATAAAAAACTTAACAATATGTGTAGGAAACAAAACTAAATGTATACAGGGCATTGATGTTCCTTGCTCTTCTCATATCACGCAAGTGTTCATTAATTCTTTCCTTTATTTTCCTATTAGTTTTCCCTACATAAAACACAAGACAAAACTGACAGCAAGCAATGTACACCACCACTTCAGTTTCACAATTATAGTGACCTAAGGCTTTATATATTCTCCCATTAACATTAATCTCATTAGTGACTAATATATGGGGACACTGAGAACATCTCCCACATTTAAATACATCCCTTCATCATTCATTACTAATAGATTTTGGTCTTTCCAATATCTGTTTAATATATTTATCCTTTCTAAAAACACTCAACGGCTTATCACCTACCATTCTAAATACTTCATTATTAACAGTAAAAATCATCCAATTTCTTTCCAAAATTCTATTAATTTCATAACTATCCGAATTAAAAGTGGAAATGAACAATTTATTAGTATTAAAATTACCTGAAATCCCAAATTGCACTCTCCCTATTTTATTACTATTAATGTTTGTGATATCTATAATCCCTTTGCTCTCCGTCTCCTCTCCTAATAGGGTTTTAAATACCCCCCTCACTTATCTTTGTCATAATTTCCTCTTTTATCTCCATTAAAAAAATCATCCAGGTAACCTCTATTTTTAAACATTTCTATTACCTTATTACATTCATCCATAAATTTCTCCTTAGTTGAGACCATTCTTGCTAGTCTCACTAGCTGGCCCTTTACCACGGCTTTCTTCTGGTGTCTAGGGTGCCAGCTGTAGTATTACAAAAATTAGGTTTCCTATATATATATATATATATATATATATATATATATATATATATATATATATATATTCACCATGTCCTTTATTAATTCCACATCTAAAAATGACATTTTATAGACATCTTGCTGATATGTAAATGTAAGGACTTCTGTAGTATTACTTATATAATCAAAGAATTCCTCCAATCTTTGTACCAAATCCACCCATAACATAATATATATCATCTAAAAAACATGTATAATATGACCAGGAGTGAACAAATTCACTATTAAATATATATTCCCCAGGATTCACTAATCCTCCATGTAAGACTAGATTAGTCTTACACGGAAATGCCAGTCTAAGAGTAAGACGGCAGCATGCCATGCATATTAATGAGGGCGCGCTGTTTCAACTCTAAGGCTAACATGGAGCGTGCATGAGTGCAGGGAGCATGTCGGACTGTCGAGCAGTCCAAAAATCCATGCCCCTGCAAGTCTCTCAATCGGGAAATGTCAACTTACATGAGCAAGTTCGCTCAAATGTGTACATACCCTACACTACACTCCCCCACATTCTAAACCCTTGTACAATTATAAAATGTAAAACTTTTATTTATTTATTTATTTTTTATTACTCCCGATATAGCTGCCTGTATTTGTGCGGGTTTGCCCATTGCTTAGCTACAGTTAGCAGTTTAGACATCGAAGAGGATAAAAAGAAATGTATATGCAAATTAAGCAAAATAGCGACAGCGTAGTGGTAGAGCCTTCGCACAAAGAGGAGACATTCCCAGTTCGAGTCCCACCACTCCCCTTTCTATTTTCTGTTGGAAATCTGTATATAAAAATAATTCCTGACATTTATCATTTAAATTTTAGTAAAAAGCATTGAAATGGCCTATGTAGCAGTGAACAAATTTTATATATATATATATATATATATATATATATATATATATATATATATATATATATATATATATATATATATATATATATATATATATATATATATATAAAAGAAAGTGAAATGGTTATGCATACTGATGGATGCATAAGTAACGTATCTTAAGCAATGTGAAGCACTGCTAAGCAAAGTTTACCAGTATTAAGCATATTTAAATGCAATTGCTTGTAGCTGAGCACTGCGTTAACTAACACAATGGTTTTGTGTGTAGCTGCGCATCGCGCCAACTAGCGCAAGCTGTTTGTGCAGAGTTGCACTCCGTCGGGCAACGCCGAGCAACGTAGAGCAATGTTGGGCAAAGTTGAGCAAAGTTGGTAAAACACAGCCACACCTCCTAGCCGGTCTAGCCAGTAGTAAAATAAAAAGCCATGACAGGCCTCGAACCCGGGATACTGTGCACCATAATCACAGTACTGAACCAGTAAGCCATGACAGCTTTCATAAGCATGCACTTTCAACACACACATACATATCAATGGAAGTTTACCCATTGCTAACCAGGTGTGCCTTCAGCTGAGTTTTTTCAAAACTGGCCAATGACAAATACGTGCGGGAAATGATGCATATTTAAGCTCCATTGGTGGGAATACTTGCCATAACTGGTTGTAGCCCCCAACTGCAGGCAGCAATGGCCGGTGCTGGAGAGGACTCTCATTTTTGAGTGCAACGTTGGGGCATTGAGGAGTCAAAAGTAATGGTTTGGCTCCTTGTCCATAATCATGAGGCTAGACTCCTGTGGGGCCAGTACCAGGGCACCCAGTACAAAGCGGAAGCCTGGGACCATCTAGCTCATGAACTAACCAGTGCCACAGGTGTCTCTCGGACTGGTGAGCAGGTCAGACACCACCACGCAGACCTGAAGAGACGCAAGGCAGATCAACTGGGCCAGTGGATCCAGGAGGCTTGTGGGATGGAAAATGCCCCATTACTGAGTAAGTAGCCATGGAATTAAGTATGTAAGAATTGCTATTCTAGTGTATACTATGGATAGGTATGTCTCAATATCACTTCATTTACTTCACAGCTGCAGGTGTCCGTGCTGCGAATCAGCAAGCCTATGCAGATAGGCTGCTAAGGCTGCGCCACCAGACAGGTTAGTAATTATTCTGCTTATACTGTTATGTAAAATAAATGAGAGAGCCTGAAAAAAGTGTTTTAACACAATAAATAAAGGTATAATAATTCCCTAATAATTATTCTGCATGTACTGTTATATAAAATAAATGAGAGAGCCTCTAGAAAAGTGTTTTAAGTCTTTAATAAAGGTATAATTCCTGGAGTGTGTCTGTGTCATTTTCTTTGATATGTTGTTGTACTCTTGCATTATAGAAATAGTACTGTTGTATTAAGCGCTGTTAACACACAGTTGGGTAGGCCCATATAAAGTGGATGAAGGGAGTGCCAGTAGCTTTTAAGCATATTTACAGTCCTCAACTGTTGGTTCATGCCCAGCATGTACAGGTTAATCTGGCACATGAGTAACTTGGTATTGTGTTCCCTAGAAATGTCATTGTGCTGGCAGAAATGTAGGGAGCTGTTAACATATAACTGATAATTTCACCTAAACATATCTAGATAAGTATAGGAAAGTAGAGCTGTCAGTGTACAATCTCAGCAGTAGTGTGTCTGAGCAACTCACAAAATATGTAGCAGTAACATCTGCATCCTGGACAGTTTGTATGTCAGATACAGCCCATGTATATAAAGATCTAGCAAAACCCATTTCACAATTTAAGGACAATTGGGTAGTGTAATAATACATGTAGGGGACATATAACTGCAGTTAATAGGAATGTAGTGTAAACTAGAAGGATATATATAAGTTGTTAATGGAGCTATCATTTTCCACCTTACTGTATGTGCATAAAAAATGCAATTCCACACCTCAATGGGTATGTCTAATCTCAAAACATTTGTTGGGACATATGTCCTATTGGTTTATAAATATCTGCATTTATTTTAATGCATGTGCTCTGTTCATATACCACAATATTGGTGGCCTGTTGCCATCAATTAAACCTGCATGCTGTTGTAATGTCCACTGTTGTTCTACATATGCATGTGTCATGCTTGCTGTTCAACTGTTGGAACTCTGGTGTGTTGGGTTAATGGGAATACTTCTGTATGCTGTTATAACTAATTGGGAATGCTGTTGACTGTTACTAACCCATATTTTCATTAAATCCTCCTGAACATAGAACGTATGGGAAGGCCGGTCCCAGCGGACCCACATGTCCCACCTCAGCTGGCGATGGCACCTGGCACCAGCAGGTCTGGTGCACAGCCTGGGACCTCCTCCTCCATTGGCCCTGTGCCACCTTTGGGTGGAAGTGCTGCAGGGGATAAGGCTCATCCCCCCATGCAAGTGTGGGCAGAGGAGGGCCACCTATCACCCTCCGAACAGTCTGGGCTGTGGTGCGTAGGGAGATTGAGCGTTCTGTCGCTGATCCTCTACGCCAGCTTGAGGCATGAGTGGCGCTGCTCACGGGTGAGCCTGCCCCTCCTACACAACCCCCAGCACAGCCACCCTCTGGGCTGTGAAGGTGCAGTGGTGACTGTCCATGGGTGGGGATCTCAGTTCCACTGTTGCCATCTGTGGGCTCATGGGCTTGCAATTTCCAAACATCCTTCCCCGTCAATGGTGTTCACCCACCACATATGTCATATTCCACCCCTGTATGCGTCTTGTTTGTCTTGTCTGTTTACCTCCCCAACCTACCTCCCCAAATATACCTACTTCCCCTACCCCACATTCCACTCTCACCTGAAAAAAAAAGGCAATCTGCTCCCAAAAAAAAATTATGCCCCATACATAGCTGCCCATTTTGCACACATGTCCGCTGGACACATAAACTGATATTTAATTGGCAGTACAACATACTTTGTTGTCCTCCCCCCTCTCACAGGGGATGAAGGTTTCATATTTCCCCCCAAATTTATTGCATATGCACAGCTGTTGCTGTTAAAGAAATGGGCAGCTATGGACCTTCCCTACACCCATCCGGCCCATCCCGAGCTGTTTTCCCTACTGTCTTTCCCTCTTTGTGCCCTTTTTTCACCACTTTCCTATCTCCCCATTTTCTTTTCTTTCAAAGAAATGAGCACGGGGGTTAGCGGGAGTAAGCACTATTAAGCAGTAGTTAACGGGTTTGCACGAGTGGGCGCCTGTGTGCGCTTGTGTGCGCTTAGCTAAGCATTGCTAAGCATCGTGCAAACCCGCGTAAACCCGCTTACAACTGCTTAAAAGTGCCTTAGTCACTCTGTATGTCAAGGCCCTTGTTCTGCTCAGAAGCAAAATAAAACACCTCTGTCAGTCTCAAACCCCAGACCTTGTACACACTAGACTGCATGAAGTACCACTAAGCCACGGTAGACATACAAGTTGGTGCTGAAATAAATATATCATGCATCAGAATGAGTGAATGTAAAGGAAAAATAGGAATGCCATAACACAAATCTTGTTCTGTGGATCTTTACCAGCAGTTGTTGTGGAATTGCATTACATGACTGTGATAAGAGAACCAGCCATTCTAGCAGGAAATAATGTTACAGCAGCACTTTACAACCCCCACACAGTATCATAGCAGAACAAACACTGGCATATCTGATTAGGGCAGAGGCCATACTGCCCAACTGTGACTAATTTTCAGGGATGTCCCTGATTTTTAAACAAATTTTAGCTGTATCCCTCTGAATCCCTCTGAAAAGTACTGACATTAGGCAGAAAGGTGGGGAATTACACTTAATGAATAATGACAATAAGTAAGAGTTAGACACTGCTTGTACTTCAGAAAAGGTGTATTAATCCATATGCTCTGGTTCTCTCAAAGTCTCAACTTAATGTCTCTAATATTTTAAAGGTGTACCTCACTTTTACCTACTTTTCCCTGAGTCTGTTCAAATATGTACCTGAGTGTTTGAGAGGCCTGACAGAGGCAGAAACACACAGGCATATCAGCTTTTCTGCTGTTACACACTGTGCAAATAGCTTTGGAAGGAGTTCCAGAAGCATACTCTTATGTAGGAGTACAACACTGAAATACCAAAGGATGTAGCCATGTACTGGTAGCAACCAACTGTGACAATGCCATTGTTCCACTGCTGAAAAGACCGGTGTGGTGCACAGACAAAGAATAACAGGCTAACCTCTGGCTACCATCTGGATAGGTCCACAGTTGGGAGCTACACAGACAGACTACTTGCCTTGATAAACTAACAGGTACACAGCAACCCTTTAAGTCCAGCAAGATAAAATTCACACAATAATACATAATGCTCTCTGTACTTCTGCACCCCTACCCACATGTACAATATACCTGTGTGTTCAGGGTCTACCAAGGATGTAGGTAGGCATACTCAGTACTGAAATTTGTCCAATTTTCTTCAGCAGCCTGTGCTAATGTTAACATTAAAAAAGCACAAACTGTTCAGAAGTGAGTAAATTAATATTCACAGTATAGCAGTTCACAAACAGTTCATGTGCCAAAAGAATACATCTCAATAACTACTTTTGTATGGCAGTTAATTGTATAATTAGAAAAGAAAGTGCATACTCCCATGTATCTTGTGTTAGCATTTGGAGGGGTGAGTACAATTCTACACTGACAAGTGAGTACTGGAAGCAGCAACATTCAGGTCTGAGTACAACATTCAAATCACTGGCTACACCCCTGGCTTCAGATATAAGAACTATACCAACCTTCTGACTTAAACAACTATGTCCTCAGCAAATAAGCATGATCCCCATTTTGGAAAGTTGAAAGGGCTACGCCTACCTGAGTTAGCAATTTATAGCACTGAGTTGCTATGACAGTGATTACTGCAATTACCACACAGCAGGCTGCATGCAATTAGCAAATGGTGGCCACCAATTGGTGCAGAGGCCATCACATGCACATGTGCAAATACCTATAAAAACAGGCTGTAATTGCTGCCCACAATCACTTTATTGCAGAGACTGAGAGAGAGAGAGAGAGAGAGAGAGAGAGAGAGAGAGAGAGAGAGAGAGAGAGAGAGTGAAAAAAAGGAAAAACGAAAAAAAAATAATAAACTCATACAAAGGAAAGGTATGTAAACATATGTATGTACTTACATGTAGTAGATGTTTTTTTTTGAACTCCACATACATAATGTGAACCATATGTATGGCAGCAGTACGTATCTATCTATGCACAGATGTCTTCTTAACTACCTGCCATGGACAATTGTGTAGCTGCTGTATGCGGGGGACAACTGTGAAATAATATGTAATTCAGCATTAAATGTCAATCATCTGATCCATGTCTGTGTTCTGTACAGTAGTGTGGACAATGGCTGTTTGGGGGATTTAGCTAGAAACATTTATATAAACATGGTTGTGACAGAGTAACACATGCATGATAGTCATATTAAGGTTTAGCTTAGCATTTGGCAGCAACTGTACGTAAGGCTAGTATGCTAATGTAGCATTTGTGTATATATATACCCTCTAACACATGTGACACCTGTTCATAGGTTCATATGTTCATAGGTTGATACTGGGCTATCTGCCCAAAGGCATATATTAGCCCAGCCACGTAGTTCCCTAGACCCTTGTACTAGCAGCTAGTACCCTTGGCCTCTATCTAGTAGTGCTGTTGGTGTGATCCCCAGTGTGAACTTTCTGTTACCCATCCACTCATCAAGGTTCCTCTTGAAGAGTGATAGTGAGGGGCTCTGTCTTATATAGATTGGGACCCTGTTCCATAGTAAGGGAAGTCTCTGCGAAGGGAATCTATCCCTTCAGCATGTTCTATTATTGTTGTGTTGAGGTTTATATCCCTAGAGCGTGTAGCTCAAATAGATTTGGTTTTGCTAAGATGGAGCATGTTCAACAATTCTGAGTTGGACATGGCTCTGTACGTTAGACAGAGATCACCTCTGAGAAAGTGGTATGCAACAGAGAATAGTCTTAGCTTTTTCAATTGTGCTGCATAGGGCAACTGTTTGAGGCCAGTAATCCTCTTGGTTAGGTACCTCTGTGGTCTCTCCAGCTGCTGGAGATGTCTAGCCAGGTACATTCCAATTGGTGCATTGTAATCAATAATGGGTCTGATGAGGGAAGAGTAGAGGGGCACCATTACATCCTTAGATCTTCATGCGAACCCTTTCGTGATCAGATGGGTCATATAGAAGGATTTTCTAACCACTTTGGCAACATGGTTATCAAAGGAAAGCTGACTATCTACTTGGGTCCCTAGATCCCTTATTTCTTCTTCAGATATTTGGGGATTGCCTCCTATGTTGTAGTTTGCCGGTACTCTGTTTTTTCCAAAGGGGATTACTACGCATTTTTTTGCATTTAGCTTGAGACCATGGCTGCAGCAAGGCCCAACAGTTCAGCTGTGAGGTCCAGGGACTTACAACAGTGTGGACCTTGTGTGTGTATGGCACACACATACGGAGAGATAAATATATGTGTCATATATATTAACATCTGTATATGTGCATAGAGCAAGGGACATATTGCAACTATTTGTGAAGGGTGAACATATAT
Source organism: Protopterus annectens (assembly GCF_019279795.1). Classification (NCBI taxonomy): domain Eukaryota; kingdom Metazoa; phylum Chordata; order Ceratodontiformes; family Protopteridae; genus Protopterus; species Protopterus annectens. The sequence continues at coordinate 1,914,657,763 of NC_056731.1, forward strand.
ATGTTGGTGAAGGTTGTTATGTGCATATTTGTATGTAGGTTTTAGTGTGTGACAAACTAGACAGCATACAGTACTGGTATATGACATGTGGTGGTTAAACACTGTGTGTGTTTTGTACAGTTTGCAATGTTGCAGCCAGTGAGGCCTGCTAAAGCTACCTGGGTTGAGAACACTTTCAATGTATTTCTCACAAGACTGTACGATATTATTACATTACTGTATACCTCGCTTCCTTTGTATAATTGATATTCCCACCATGAAAGGTGTACTGTATATGTGCCTATATGTATATGAATATGCACAGCAATGGATGTGTATATGTATATATATATATATATATATATATATATATATATATATAGAGAGAGAGAGAGAGGGAGGGAGAGTCATATATAGTCATACACACCCACATCTACTTGTTGCAATAGATTCTATGTAAAGTTGACTGAGTGTGATGGTCAATGTGTTGGTGAATGTGTCAAAGATGTGTATTTGTGGGATAGCTTAGTGGGAAACGGTTTCTGTCATGGTATTATGTGTCCTTGCTTTGATCCCAGCAAAAGCTGTGTATGTTGTTGCTAGGCAGATAAAGCACTATGGCATACAGTCTGATGTAGTCCCTTGGTGTTAACTGGGGTGTGTCATTGGAGGCTAAAGCACTACATGTATGCTTATTGATTGGTACTGATGTTGAATCCAAATCCTGTGTGAACTGTAGTACTACTTGAAGCTGTAGGCCTAAACAGCAAAGTATGGTGCATGTCCACATTGCTTGGAACCACTGTTTTGTGTGATCCCTGTAGTCCTCATGGATTACATTCCTCAGCCTTAAGGTTTTGTAAGTATTGACATGCAGTACTGTATGGTGCACACGTAAAGCTTATCTGGGTTGCCATACCTTTGTGTCTTGTAATTATGTCTAATGTGTGTGTGGGTATGCCTGTAACATGTCCTCTGTCATGTGTGTTACAAGATATAACTGCGTATCTAGCAACATTTATAGTTTACTACAGCAGTATGCCACCTACATTCACAATTGTGCACATATTTTGGCCACGGGTTTGCCATCAACAAGTTGTGTGGTATAATGGTAATACTGTAACTGGACTTTACAAACATTGCGATGGATGACATATTTCTTTATGCATTCGCTTGATCTATACCTTCTGTGGCTAGGTGGTGCATTGTGTCACATACAGTGTGCCATGTACTGTTGTATAGTCTTATATAGTGATTTTATTTTGTTGCTGTGCAGAACATGGTTTATTATATAGAGCGTGCCAGGCACTTTCAAGCAGTTGTCGGGTGAGCACTAATAAGTGGTATTGAAAGTGTTTAATCTCAGTCAGCTGATAGGTTGCTATATATGGCAGTTCAGTGATATCTGTACTGTATAATGTTGTGTGCCATATGACTTGCTCAGACATATTTTTTCTTTGTCTTCCAGGGATCATGGCCCACCATCATAATCCTAGCTACAGTAGTGCTGAGGATGACATTATTACCAGCTGTCTGCCTGATTCAGCTTACTATTCTCGAGAACCAGCCAAGACCAGCATGAGTGTACTGCACTGTGGCAAGATGTTGTCTGGAGGGTAAATGACATAGGCATGCATACCCGGACATATGAGCAGTTACGCCATCACTGCAGTGATTTACTTAGACATGTCCGGCAGCGTGCTTCTGATGTCCGTAGACAACAGCTTGCAACAGGTGGTGGGGTTAACATCCATAGTCCCCTCACCAGAGTGGAGGATCTGCTCCTGAGCCTGGTGGCACCTGCCCAACAACAACAACAACAGCAGACATTTACCTTGATGGAGGTTGGAGCCACCCAGCAAGAACACATGAAGCGTGCAGGTAACTTGGCATATCTGTAGACTACTGTTACCTCTATTGGTAGATCATGCATATGTGAGATGTGTACTGTGTAGTTAGAAGATGTGTAGCCTGTTGTTGTGCAATACTGATAATTTGGAACATAATCTATAAGCCTGTGAATGTAAACTGTTGTACTACTGTAAGATTGCAAGCCCACAGTAGCAATGCCACAGATGTCGCCACTGACAAACTGTCTCATATCCATGTAGGTCCCTCTGGTGTGACAGCAAGGCAGTGGACACATGCTGGTGAGTGTGTTCTACATTTATTATTGCAAATAAAAAGTGCATGCCATAATTAAGGTGTAGGCCATGTACACATGTAACACACCTACACATAATGCACGCTGTGCATGTTTGCTGTGAGACTATGCACATCTCAGTAATGTGATTAGCTGCCTCAAACACATGCAATACACAGACCATCTCAAACAAATGTGGCTACAATGTAGTGACAATTGGATAGGCAGAGTCGATACGCATGCACACAACATACACAACTATGTCATACACAGAACATGTTAACATACAACACATGAAGTATTCACAAACCCTCTGTAAAGTCACACTCCAGTATCCCAAATGTCATCCACACAGCACACATAATATACCTGAGGGGTAGAGGCCTATCATGGGGTAGTGAAATACTCTGCAACACGCAACACATTCATGTTAGGCAATGCTCCTTATTGGCCTCCTTATAAACCCATGTAACAACTGGCTGTGAAATGGTGAATGTAGCCATGGTAGTGCAGTTCTGGTACAGCATGATAGGTGCTGGTTTGGGACACATTTGTAGCCTTGAGTGACCACATGATGTTTCATGATGATGGCTTATGGTACTACACCCCATCCAGTTATTGTAACCACAGTACTACACATAGCTTTCATTGCTATACACCTCAATGTTGTGTGCGTGTAAACATATGCACCTATAAACAATATGCATACCAATCACCATTTGCACAACTGACACATATATGTCTTGTAATGCTATTGAGTGGCTAGGTCATATGACACACATTGGATATGTGTGATGTTTAAATATGCAGTTGTGTTTTAGCATGCCATGTCATGGATGACACTGGCATGTCCACAATATGATCTACTCTCACCATAACTACTGTACATTGGCAATGTGGACCAATGGTATTCAATCAGTTATACATGCACCACTGATCTTGTGTGTATACACATCATGCATGAGCTAAAACTGTGTCCACAATTATTTGCTAAAGACACAGAGGCTCTAATCAGAATTGGATATCTATGTGACACACAGATACACATCCAGCCATGGTATGTATACCTGTGAGTGATGGTGCACAGTACATTAAAGAGTTTTTAATACTTGCACAGCAATGTTGTGTCCATGTATACATTGCATTTCAGGGGTAGGCCAATCACCGAACAACAAAACACATGCATCAAAGCCATGTATACTGTTAGTAACAAGGACTGTCTACACTCGCACTGCATGCTGTTGCGCAACACATGTCCTGCATGCTGACATGTGTGATATGACTGTTTGGCTTGTGATACTGTACCCCACTATCAACTGCTATTGAGTATGTTCTGAGATTGCTGGTGGTGTGTGTGTGTGTGTGTGTGTGTGTGTGTGTGTGTGTGTGTGTGTGTGTGTGTGTGTCTGCTTTAGTGAGGAATGTATTTGTGTGCATGTGTGCATGTGTGCATGTGTTCATGTGTGCATGTGTGCATGCGTTCATGTGTTCATGTGTTCATGTGTGCATGTGTTCATGTGTTCTGACATCATGCACAGGTCTTAAAGTGTGTTTCCTGTTTTACTCTCACAGGTGCTGAGGTTGAGCTGGTTCAGTGCAGCAGGGAACCAGATGTCACTGACACAAATAGTGATAATGAGGATAGGTGTGTTGAGGCACAGACATGTTTGTCAGGGTGTGTTGTTGGGCCACCAATTGACAGTACACAAGTCTCCACCCCATCCATGTACACAATCATACTGCCTGTACATCCATCATCACCAATGCCCTTAACAGAGGGACAGTGTACAGTCGGCAATGTCCAGGACAGTGTGGTATCTATGGCACATGCATCAGGACACAGCAGCCATAGCCAGATATCTGGAACAGTACCACATAGGCAGATGTCCAGGGGTTCTCGTCAGAGCACTGCTGGTCATCATGCCGCTGGCAGACGTGCCACAACTCTTACAACCACACACATGTTCCAGGCTATCATGGAGGCACAGGCACGTATGGAGCGGTACACCAGACAGGGACTAAGAGCACAGAGGGCTCATAACACCTGTTTAAATTACAGTATCCATGACCTAGCAGGTGCCATCCTTAATTACACTGAGGTCATTGATAGATGTTGGGGTGAGACATTAGATGTCCTCCACAATGTCATGTCCATGTGTCAGGACAGTGCGGGACAGTTGAGATGTCGACGTGGACATATGCCAGCAACATCATTAGCTGGCAGTCACCGTGGACATCCATCAAGTCATAGCCACTCCCGTAGTGCCAGTACCAGCCCCAGCAATGTTGGGGGTGGGCTGTCCATAGACCATCCTAGAAGACCACATGCACGTGGCTCTGGCCAGTCGCAGCAGGGACCTGGATCCAGTGTACATATGTCAACCTCTGAGGATAGTACCCAGTCTGGATTAGTACCTGATACTGTCTGTAGCACCCCTGCCAGGCACAGGTTCCGTATCCGTGGCCAGAGACGGTGATCTGTAAAGCCTGCCAGGTACAGTCTGTAGCTGTCCCACAAATCCCCGTATATGGCAGCCACATTGTGGAACTGTGTGCACACAGACACACACACATAAACCAGACACCTAGGGCAAACACATACCCGCACACATTACATCCACATTGGCCCATAACAGTACTCTTGGCCCTCACACACACACTCACACACACATGTCGATTTTATGGCTCAATGTAGGCCTCTGGCAAGCCAACAACACACCCTGTGCATATGATGAAACCTGTGCCACCTCCTGTCATCTGTAACATTGATGCAGGAACATGCTAACATGGTGCTGATGCACAGAGTGACTTTATAACAGAATAGCAATGTTAGCATGTTGTCAGCAGTAAAGTGTAATGATATCCTTGAAGGTGTAGCTGAGCAGGCATGATGCGTTAAAGCTATAATTATCAATGTAGTATTGTTTACACCAGTGTTTATTCCAGTTGTGTATTGTCTGCCCATGTGCCACTTGGCTGATGTGTGTAGTTTTGTCAGCATGTGTTAGAGAGTGGACAGTAAGTGTGGGATGTGTGCAGCACAGATTTGTAGGTGTACATTTGTGAACATGGTTGAGGTGCACTGTCTGCATGTACGTGCATATTGGACACATGGGCAGGGTGACATGCCCTGTATTATTCAGTGTTAACACTCCATAGTTTCTATTGGTGGCCAGTATGCATTGTACTACACACATTTTTGGAACTTGAGTACTCGTGTGTGTATGACACAGTTTGACACTGTGCTGTGGGTGATACTGTTACTATCTGTCATTGGTTTGCATTCTGGTAGTATACATAACCTCAACAGCCTGACCATAAACAATTGTTAGATGATGTCTTGACAACTGACACACAGATATAGGACACACAGTAACATTTTCAGCCTTCAAGTACTATTCTATGCCAGTAACCAGTGGTATTCACCTGCACTCAGTCCTGGGACCACTCCTGTTTGGCATATAGCTTTCTTAGGTACAAGCAAACACAGTAGGGATATGTCTGGCCACGTTTGGCAATGCATATTGGCTATAATGCATTCTCCAGATGACACACACATCCTCCAAAAGGGTATCATACAGACAGATACCTGGTGTCAAACCCATGCTGTAAAGCTATAAGCCAAATAAAGCATAGTCATCCACTTTTACAAAACATAGTATCCCCAGAGTACCACATAGGTAGTAGCTCTCAAAATATTGAACAGGTACCGATGTATACATAGAGCCATGTGTTACGTCATCTCTCCTTTGATAATCACATTTCCAAAGGGTTTTGGAAATCCATCTGTGGATCACATCAGCAATAAGGGGTCTGCATGCATATCCACAAAGGTTGTTGCACACCTATAATAAATAGCCATCTTTGACAGACTTTGCTGCTTTTGAACAGGTTTCAAATATACCTCAGGCATAAACTCTCACTCACACTATTCAATAGAAACCGTAATGAGTGTATGTGAAATGGATGACGTAGGCCAGGGATCACGGCAGTGGCTAGGCTTGTCACAAGCATACAGATGTGACCTAAGGTCTGGAAAGTGGCAGAACACTCTGGAAAAGATAACAGATGTGTTCATGGAGAAAGCAGGGTTCCCACCTATGAAATAATTGAGGTCACATGTATGTATATGTATTTGCCACACAGCTACCTGACATGTGTAATGCACATACTGTTGTCATTGTGATATGTCATAGAGTAGTAAAAGCAGAACCCACATTGACCAACAGTGTCACACAGATGGAACACACACACACACACACACACACACACACCAAGTGCAGGATTCAAGCCTCTACCTAACTACTTTATGATACTAGAGCAGTACACATTAACATGATGCGCTATACACATAACTGGGAGCTCTCCATTCCACAGGTATATTTGTAGGATGGTGACATCATCAGACTTGACAAAGATGAGTATACCACTTTTAAGGTGTTTCAGTAGTCTTCAAAAAGGGCGCTCTTCTCCAAGGAGACGCACACACTCTCATACAGTTGGGAAGTACAGGATTCAAACCCCTACCTAACTACTTTATGATAGTAGAGGAGGACACATTAACACGACACACTATACACATTACTGGGAGCTCTTCATTCCACAGGTATATTTGTAGGATGGTGACATCATCAGACTTGACAAAGATGAGTATACCACTTTTAAGGTGTTTCAGTAGTCTTCAAAAAGGTTGCTCCTTTCCAAGGAAACACACACTCTCTCATACAATTGGGAAGTGCAGGATTCAAACCCCTACCTAATTACTTTATTATACTAGAGGAGTACACATTAACATGAAGCGCTATACACATTACTGGGAGTTCTCCATTCCACAGGTATAGTTGTAGGATGGTGACATCATCAGACTTGACAAAGATGAGTATACCACTTTCAAGGTGTTTCAGTAGTCTGCAAAAAAGGTTGCTCTTCTCCAAGGAGACACACAATCTCATACAGTTGACAAGTGCAGGATTCAAACCCCTACCTAATTACTTTATGACACTAGAGGAGTACGTATTATATAAGTATATTTGTAGGATGGTGACATCATCAGACTTGACAAAGATAAGTATACCACTTTTAAGGTGTTTTAGTAGTCTCCAAAAAGGTTGCTCCTCTTCAAGGAGAGGCACACACAGACTCTCATACAGTTGTCAAGTGCAGGATTCAAACCCCTACTTAACTACTTTATGATACAACAGCAATACGCTTTTACACAACATGCGATACACATTACTGGGAGCTGTTCTTTCCACAGGTATATTTATAGGATGGTGACATCATCAGACAAGACAAAGTGGGTTACATTAGGTGGGCTACACAGAAGGAATTTCTAAACACTTTGACAATGTGATCATCAAAGGAGAGTTTACTATCTACCTGGGTCCCCAGGTCCATAATTACATTCTCCGTACATACTGGATTACCACCTATGTGGTAATTTGTGTGCACTTTGTTTTATCCAAAGGGGATGACTATGCATTTTTTGGCATTCTGCTTGAGGGCATTGTTTTGACACCAGGTATCTGTCTCTGTTAGACCCTTCTGGAGGATGTCTGTGTCAGCCATAGAGTTGATTATGGACCACAGTTAGCAGTCATCTGCAAACTTGTTCAGCCATACTCCTCCTGTGCTTGCCTGTATCTTTGAGCAGTATCTACTGAACAGGTGGGGTCCCAGGACCAAGACCTGTGGGATGTCATTTGTGACTGGTTTAGAGTTGGACATGGCACCCGCAACTCTGAGCATGTGTGTTTGATCTGTGAGCCAGTTGGCCACCCATCCTGTGACATAGGTGTTAATGTTCAAGCTGGTAAGCTTGTCCATGATGCCAGAGTGGGGAATGGTGTCAAAGGCCTTAGTGAGGTCAAGGTGGGCTGTGTGGACTACTTTCACCTACATCTGTGTCCTTGGTAACTGTTTCAAAGAAGTCAACTAGGTTTAGGAGGCAGGATCTGCCTTTAACAAAGCCAAGTTGGGTAGAGTATAGTGTCTGGAGATTCCCAATGTCTCTGTTTATGGGTTCCATGATAATGTGCTCCATAGCTTTGCAGACCAGGCTGAGTAGGCCTATAGGGCAATCGTTTCCAGGTTCTGTTGTGGCACCACCTTTGTGGAGCTGGATGACTATTGCTGTATGCCATTCTTTGGGTACATAGCCTGTGGTAAGGTTGAGTCTGGACAGTGAATGTAGGTGAGGGTGTAGTTCCTTTTGGGGCTGGTGTAAGACGCAGCCTGGGACACCATCCAGTCCCATTGATGCTGTGTTCTTAGCTTTGGAGAGGGCTGTTTTTACCTGCATGTCCATGAAGTCTGGGGCTCTGCATTCTTCTGGTATGGACACAGGCCCTTTGGGGGTGTTGGGGGGGGGGGTTGCACTGAACTTGTCCGCCAGGATGTGGGCAATGTTAGTTGGGTCAGTGTATTTTTTGCCATTTTGCAGTAGCTGACGGCATATTTGAGAGTTGCCACCTAAATGTTTCGTATAGCTAATGAAGGCTTTGTGGTTGTTATTCTTACATTCCTTGGCAATTTGTCTTTAGAAACTGGCCTTGGATTATTTTATGAGTGATCATTGTTTCTTCCTAATAATGATCAGTGATGCCTTTCCTTTTGTGAAGTTTGCTCTATCATGTGTTCGTTTCCTCCTTCTGTTGTATAGCTTATTTATGGGCAACGACCACCAGATTGGTTTCTTATTTTTTGAGGAGTGCATCTTGGTTTTATTTGGGATGTCTCAATCCATGCATCCCTGTAGATTCTCATAGAATGCACCTGTAAATGATTCTGCAGATTGTATAGCATTATCCTATAGCAAGAGGGCTTTGGAACTTTCCACTTTGGTCTTGAGAAGTGTGCAGTTTGCTTTTGAAAATTTCTTCACAGTGGTTTCCTTGACTGGGGGGGGGATGTGGATGTCCAGTGTGATTACTTTATGATCTGATATTACCAGCAAGGGGTTTATCTCTGTTGTGGAACACTGGTACCCCATGTTGGTGATGATCAGGTCCAGTATGTTGTCACCTCTAGTGGGCGTGGTGACCAGCTGTTCCAGGGCGTTTGAGTTTTTAAACTCTACGAAGCATTGGGCAAAGGACGTTGTAATTCTCCCAGTCAATGTTTGGGTAGTTGTAATCTCCTCATATAATCGTGTTTGGTAGGACATTTATATTTTCCACTATTCTCAGGAGTACTGAGTGAGGTTCCTGAGACAATGTAGGTGATCTGTAGCAGGCTACAATCTGATAAGCAGCTTTGCCCAATGTTAGTTGCACTTGCATGGCCTCCAAGGCCTCATGCTGTGCCATTAACCTGAAGGTGTGGGTATCCATAAGGTAAACAGATACACCCCTTCCTTTTGTATTTCACTGTGGGTGTTGGGGCCGAAGATCAGAGGGATTGTGAGTGTTTTATGTGGAGCATGTCCAACAGCTCTGTGTTTGACATAGCTTTGTATGTTAGGCAGAGATCACCTCTGAGTAGGCGATATGTGAGAGAGTACAGCTGGAGCATTTTGAGATGGTCTGTGTATGGCATGTATTTTAGGCCACTAATGCTCTTAGTGAGGTATTTCTGCAGGCTTTCCAGTTGTTGTAGATGTCTTGTGAGGTACATAGCAAAAGGGGTGTTGTACTCTATTATGGATCTAGTGAGTGATGAGTAGAGGGGAACAATGTCCTCTTCTATTCTGCATGAGACACCTTTTGTGATGAGGTGTGCCACGTATAAGGATTTCCTAACTACTGTGGGGATGTGATTATCACAGGTGTGTCCACTGTCCACCTGTGACCCAAGGTCTCTTATCACACTTTCAGTGTTAAGTATACTACCGCCTATGTTGTAGTTCATGGCTACAGAGTTTTTACCAATCAGGATGACAATGCATTTTTTGGCATTGAGCTTGAGGCCATGGCTTTGACACCAGACATCTGTCTCAGTGAGGCCCTTTTGTAGGATGTCCACATCTTTAGTAGTTTAAATTATGGCTCCTAGTTTGCAGTCATCTGGAAACTTCATTAGCCACAGACCTTCCATGTTAGAGTTTACTTCAGGGAAGTAGATACCAAACAGGACAGGCCCCAGGACTGAACCCTGTGGTACTGCACTTGAAACTGGTCCAAAGTCGTACTTGGAGTCTGCTACTTTCACAGTGTGTGTTATGTCAGTGAGCCAGTTGGCAACCCATCTTGTGACATAGCAATTTATACCTAGTTTAGTGGGTTTATCTATAATTCCAGAGTGGGGGATGGTGTTGAAAGCCATGGCAAGATCTACATAGGCTGTGTGAACCACCTTACCCTTGTCTACGGTTCTGGTGACTGCTTCAATGACATCCATCAGGTTTAGGAGACATGATCTGCATTTTACAAAGCCAACATGGTTGTGGTCCAGAGTTTGGAGATTACCAATGTCTTTTTTTATAAGTTATATGATGATACATTCCATGGCCTTGCAGAGCAGGCTCATCAGGCTAATGGGGTGCTAGCTCCTGGGGTCTGTGGTGTCTCCACCCTTGTGTAGTGGGATAACCGTCGCTGTGCGCCATTCAGCAGGCATGAAGCCTGAGGTGAGGCTATGACCGAACATGGTACATCGGTGTGGTGCCTGTTCGTTCTGTAGTTTGTGTAGAACACAGCCTGGGAAGTTATCTGGTCCCATGGATGCTGTGTTCCTGGCTTTGGAGAGTGTTTTTTACCTGTGCAGCCATGATGACAGCAACTTTGAAGTCTTCTGTTATAGAGATGTGCTCTTTCATGGGTGAGAGGTGGGTAAAGTTAGCACTGATCCTATCTGTCAGGATGTTGGCAATATCAGTTGGGTCTGTATATTTAGTGCCATTGTGCTGTAACTCAGAGCAGATCTGAGTGTTGCCATTGAGATTCTTGACATAGCTATAGAATGCTTTGTGGTTGTCTTTAGAATCAGTGGCAATTTGGTTTTCATAACTAGCTTTGGAGGATTTTATCAGGGATCACCGCTTCTTACTGATGTTGACCATGGAGCTCCTCCACTCATGGGATTTTACCCTCTTTTGCAACATTTTCTTCCTTCTGTTGTGCAGTTTGTGTATGGCAGGGGAACACCAGATTGAATTCCTTTACTTGGAGGATAGTGTCTTGGTTCTGTTTGGGATAGCATGATGCATGCAGTCATGTAAGTGCTTATAAAGTGCAATTGGGAAGGTTTCAGTAGTCATAACTGTATTGTCCATCTGTATGGGTATCCTGCAGTTCAGCACTTCTGTCTTAAGAAGCATGAAGTTGGCTTTGGAGACATTTTTAACATGGTTTCCTTAATGGGGGTGTGGGTCCAGAATGTGGATATGTAGGGTAATTAGCTTATGGTCAGATGGGACCTATGAGGCCCTGACTTCAGGTGTGGAACACCGGTCACGCAGGACAAACCAAACCTCGTAACCAACACAAATAACCACAAAGTGAGCTAAATGCTACTCATTGCCAGAAATCTCAGCCTCCAGATGCACACACTCGAGGCACTTCTCATTATGGAGAATATTGATATCTGTGCAGTAACAGAAACTTAGTTCAAGGCTCCAGAGAGCACACCAGCACTACTAGGATACTACTCATTCCATACCTTCCAGCATCAGAACCTGAATCATAGGACATAGGGTGAGGATGTATCCATATTCAACAAGGATACCTACACCTCTCTCTACATGCTCTCTACAGGATATGTACCCATAAAATGTTGCACAGCAATGTTCTTCACACTCCACAAGGGTGGGGCCACAAAAAACCCTTGACATTCATGCTCTATGAGCCTGACGAGTGTGTTCTGCAAGGCAATGGAGCCAATCATAATGGAAGTCAACAATACAGAGATTGGGAAACTTCACGCAGTTGAGCACACCCAGTTCAGTTACCCAGGCTACAGATGATTGAAATGAGCTCAACACAGCCTACCTATACCTCAGTAAGGCCTTTGTCACCATTCACCAGCCAGGTATCATAGATGAACTCATCAACTTGGCCATGAATCCATACATCACAAGATGGATTGCAAACTGGCTCACAGATAGATCCCACACATTAAGAGTTGCTGGCTACATGTCAGTCTCTACACCAGTAATGACTGGTGTCCCCCAGGGTTCAGTCCTGGGGTCCCTCCTGTTTGGTATAGACTTCTCAAATGTACATGCCAACACAGGAGGGTTGTGGTTGACTAAGTTTGCTGGGAACTGTAAAGTGTTTTCCATAATAGATTCCCCGGACGACAGACATATTCTCCAGAAGGGACTCTATGAGACAGATGTGTGGTGTCAGAATCATGGCCTCAAGCTCACTGTGGAGGAATGCATAGTGATCCCCTTTGTTGAAAACAAAATACCCACAAACTACCACATAGGTGTTACCCCCTTAAAAATGACAAGGTGATAAGGGATCTGGGGACACAAGTAGATAGTCATCTTTCCTTTGACAACCATGTTGCCAAAGTGATTGGGAGATCCTATGTGGCCCACCTAATCAACAAAGGGTTTGCATCAGGATCCAAAGAGGTAGTGTTGGCACTCTATTCTTACATCACCAGACTCATCATTGAGTACAGTGCACCATTTTGGATGTACTCGCCTTAGCATATCCAGCAGCTGTGGAGACCACATAGGTACCTCACCAAGAGGATTACTGGCCTCAAACAGTTGTGTAATGCAACACAACTGGTAAAACTAAATCTGTTCTTTGTTGCGTACCACCTACTCAGAGGCACACTCTGCCTAACATACAGAGCCATGTCCAGCACATAACTGTTGAACATGCTCCATCTACAGATAACAACATTGAGTCACCTACACATTCCAGGGATATGAACCTCATCACAATGATGAATACAACATGCTGGTGGGATAGAGTACCATCCTAGACACTTGCCTTACTGTGGAACAGAGTCCCAATGTACATAAGACAGAACCCTGCGCTGACACTCTTCAATTGGAACCTTGATGAGTGGATGGGAAACAGACAATTCATGCCAGGCATCACATCAGCAGCCCCACTAGAAAGGGGCTTAGGGTACTAACTATTAGAACTAGGCCTTGGGAGACTACTCAATGGTGTGGTGAAAGCTGCACAACTTGCATAGGCTGATATATGCCTTCATGGAGATAGTCTACTACATACATATGAACCTATGTGACAGGTACATATCTACAGATAGTAGATGTGTACTTCATTGTACAGTCATGTTGGACAGCAGGCACATGGACCACATACACTGTAATGCTTACAGATACTGGTGGCTATTATGTACAGTGGGAGAGATGTGCACCTCATGGCTTTCGTGCCATTGGGATGTGTGTTGGGTGGGACAGTCCTGGATGGCTCCCTGTCATGGTCACCCTCTTACACACATCTCTGCCCATCCATCTTTGGCTTATTATACTGTGTTCCCCCTACATATATATATATATATATATATATATATATATATATATATATATATATATATATATATATATATATATATATATATATATATATATATATATATATATATATATATATATATATATATATATATAGGTACATAGGTAGGTAATAGGCTATCTGCCTGAAGGCATATATTAGTATGGCCAGAGTGTGCAGCTATCACCACCCATGGAATTAGTTCCCCAGGCCTCTGTGTAGGAGAGCTGATGAAGTGATCCATGGTGTGACAGTTCAGTTTCACATACACTCATCAAGGAAGAGTGTCAGTGAGAGTCTCGGCTTAATGTCGGTTGGGAGCCTGTTCCAAAGCAAGGGAAGTCTGTGAGTTAGTAATATATCCCTCCAACATGTTCTACTTAATGTTGTGATGATGATATCCCTAGAGCATGTGGTACAGTGAGCTTGGGTTTACTTCAGATAGCGCATGTACATAATTTTTGTATTGGACATGGACCTGTCTGTTGGGCAGAGATCTCCTGAGTAGACAGTATGCAACAGAGTACAGATTGAGTTAAATTCAATCTTGTTGCATGGGGCAACTGTTTGAGGCCAGTAATCCTCTTGTTGAGGTACTTCAGTGGTCTTTCCAGCTGCTGAAGGTGCCTAGTCAGATTCATCACAAGTGTGTTGTGGTACTCTCTGATGGGTCTGATGACTGATGAGTAGAGGGAACCTCCTTTGACCTATATGCAAAGACCTTGGCAGTTTGTGGGAACACATAGCATGATTTTCTAACCACTTTGTGAATGTGTTTCTGGAAGTAGAGATGACTATCCACATGTGTCCATAGATCCCTTATTATCACCTCCATATTTAGGGTGTTGGCAACTATGTGGTATTTGTATGACTGTAGCTCGAGGCCATAATTTTGACATCAGATCTGTTTGACTGAGACCCTTTTTAAGGATATCTCTGTTGTCCCAAACATCGATTATGACAACTTTTTTTGCAGTCATCCACAAACTTTGCTAAACATAGCCCTCGTGTGTTTGACTGTATTTCTGAAAAGTATACACCAGACAGGAGGGGTCCCAGCACTGAGCCATAGGGGACAGCAGCTGTTGCCAGCTTGAAGAGGAGACCACAATTCTTACCTTGTGGGATCTATCTGTGCCCCAGTTGGCAATCCATCAGATGACATACATATTTATGCACATGTTGTTGATTTTGTGGATACGACATGTGTCTGGGATGTTGGAAAAGGGCTTTTCAAGGTCTATGTGGGACATGTGTAGCTCATTTCATTGATGTATGTCCTGGGTGACTGCCTTGAAAACAGTCTAGCAGGTTTGGGAAAGTACAGTTGTGTACACTTACCATAAATGTAGATGTTCGAGTGTCTTCACTGTTGCAGTCATCACTGTAGGGTTCTTCCTGCCGGCAGGCAGTCCTCGGTCGGCCAGAATCCCAAAGTCTGGGTCCGGCGTCGGCTGTTCAGTCATGCTCCCTGACGTCAGAGCGCTAGGAGCATAAAGCTGCCAGCCGATGCCATGTTCTCCAGTTTTTCTTGCCCCAGATGTCAGGTGCCCAAAAATGAAGGCCAATAGTAAAACAAAAAAGTAACATACAACAAACCCCATACCCTGAAGCAAATACACCTCAGAAGAAGGGTGAAGTAAGAAACCACACAGTAATGAAAGTATAAGAGGGGACAGGAGGGATGGTAACCCAGACTGCAACAGTGAAGACACTCGAACATCTGCATTTATGGTAAGTGTACACAACTGTACTATGATCATCGTGTTTCACTGTTGCAGTCATCACTGTAGGGTTGAATCCCAAAGCTGAGATAAAGGGTGGTGGTTATAGAGCAGAAGGGGCGGCTAGAAGGCCCTGCAAGACTGCAGAAGCAAAGCCTGCCCTAGACTTAGAGTAAAGAGGGAGATTATAGTGCTTAGAGAAAGTATGCACTGAACTCCAAGTTGCAACTTCCAAAATATCTTTGGTAGGTGCTCCCTTGAGAAAGGCAGCTGAAGTAGCAGCAGCTCTGGTAGAGTGAGTCCTAATCTTTCCTGGGATTTGCTTTCCATGATGAGAGTAACAAAATCTGATTCCATGAGCAATCCATTTAGAAATGGTCTGTTTTGAAATAGCTTTGCCTTGGGAATTTGTTGCATAAGAAACAAACAGTTGCTCTGTTTTCCTGATATCCTTGGTTCTGTCCAGGTAAAAACAAAGTTGTCTGTGTACATCCAAGGAATGCAAGATCCTTTCCCCTTATTTTGTGGATTAGTGAAAAAAGTTGGCAGGTGAATAGTTTGATTTAAAGCCACTTTGGAAACCACTTTAGGCATGACAGTAGGATTAGTCCTTAAAGACACCCTATCTTGGTGAAAAATAATATAAGGCTTCACAGCCATGAGTGCTTGTAACTTCGAGACTCTCCTGGCTGAAGTCAAAGCCAGCAGGATAGCTGTCTTCCATGATAAATACTTAATATCAGATGTGGCAGCAAGTTCAAAAGGAGGCAGAGTGAGTTTTTCCAGAACATAGTTGAGGTCCCAGGCAGGTATGGGTGGTGTCCTAGGGGGCCTTAAATTCTTTGCTCCTCTGAGAAATTGTTTCAGAAGTGGATGTGAAAAGATTGGAGGATCTGTACTGTAATGTGCAGAGATAGCTGAGGCATGTATTTTTATGGAGGAGAAGGATAAGCCCTTATGAAGCATGTCTGTCAGGTAAAGTAAAATCAGTGGGATATTAGGAATGAGGGGATCCGAATCCTGAGCATGCATCCAGGTGCAAAATCTCTTCCATTTACTTGCATAAGATTTTCTAGTGCTAGGCCGTCTGGCTTCTAAGATGACATCCATGACCTGTTTGGGAAGGAAAGGATTAATTATAGACCCTGGATTCGCCAGGCTGAGAGTTTTGACATGAGAGTGCAGAACCTGGCCCTGGTGTTGGGACAAAAGATTTGGAATCTGAGGTAAAATCCAAGGTGGCTCCTGGGATAGATTCATCAGTGTTGAATACCAGAATTGATGAGGCCAATTTGGGGCCAGTAAAATCATCATCTTGGGCTTGTCCTGCTTGATCTTTAATAACACCCGTGGAAGAAGAGGTAGTGGCGGAAAGGCATACCCTGAGAGGTTTCTCCAACTGAATGATAGTGCATCCACTTTCCATGCTAGTTTGTGAAATGTCCTTGTGCAAAAAATCTGTAACTGGTGGTTGAGGTGTGATGGAAATAGATCTATGTCCGGGCAGCCCCAGGCCTCTGTAATCATCTTGAATATTTTGGTGTCTAGCATCCACTCATGTGGGTCTGACAGGTTCCTGCTCAGGCTGTCTGCCAGAATATTTTGTTTCCCTGGCAGGAACTGAGCTTGTAGATTCACTTTGCAAGCTAGAGCTGTGTTCCATAGAGTCATGGCTAGTCTGCAAAGGGGGTAGGAGTGTGAACCCCCTTGCTTGTTTATGTGGTGTTGTTTGTCTGTATCAGTAGTTGTCCTGGTTGTAGAAGATCCCTGAAAGCCAAGAGGGCATTTTGTACAGCTAACATCTCTTTTAAATTGATGTGTAGGAGCTTCTGATTCTCTGTCCAAAAACCTTGCAGACCTTTTCCCTGCAAGTGGGCTCCCCATGCGTAATCCGAGGCGTCCGTGGTTAACACTTGGCTTGCTGGTGGCAGACTGAAGGCTCTCCCTTTGTTGTGAAGACATGCCATGGTCCACCAATGGAATTCCTTTTGTAGGCAAGGCAAGACAGCAATCTGTGTGTCTAGACTGTGGCAATGCTGGGACCATACACTTTTTAGGTACCATTGTATTTTTCTCATATGTAGTCTTGCATTTGGTATGAGAAGGATGCAGGAGGCCATGTAACCCAAAGCCTGCAGGAATTTCCTTGCAGTTAGCTGAGTTATTGACGCCAAGGTTTTGAAAGTTGAAGCCAGCTGTAGTTGTTTTTCAGATGTCAGGAATGCCATCTGGCTTGTTGTGTTTAGAAGAGCACCCAGAAAAGTTATCTGTTGTGTGGGTGTCAAATTTGACTTTTTTATGTTCACAGTGAATCCCAGGTACTTGAGAAGATTTTGAACAGATTCCAGATGCTGTAGTAAGACATCCTTGCTGTCTGCTTGAATAAGGCAGTCATCCAGATAAGAGTAAATTTGAATTCCCTTGAGTCTGCAATAAGCCACTACTGGTGCCAGGCACTTGGTGAAGACCCTGGGCGCAGTAGACAAGCCAAAGGGCAGTGCAGAGAATTGGTAATGTTTCGAGCCGGCCTTGAACCTGAGGTATTTTCTGCACTCCTGTCTGATAGGGATGTGTAGGTAAGCCTCCTTTAAATCCAATGTCACCATCCATGCATTTTGCTCAACATTGGCAGGAGCTGTTGCAGAGTAAGCATCTTGAACTTTGGTATCTCCAGGAAAGTGTTTAAGACTGACAGATCCAGGATGGGTCTCCATGAATTTTGCTTTCTGGGAACTAGAAAGAGCCTTGAGAAAAAGCCTTGCCCCATCTCTGATTGTGGAACCAGTTCTATGGCCCTCATAGCCATGAGGGATCCCACCTGGTTTAATGCCTCTGACCATTGATGTTTTGGTAGGTCTGGCCATCCGTTTGGTCTTGGCAAGGTATGAAAGTGAAATTTGTAACCCCTTGAAACTACATCCAAAACCCACTTGTCTTGGGCTATGTAAGTCCAATTTTGTTGAAAAAGAGAGAGTTTTCCTCCTAGAGGGGCTTCCAGGAGAGAAGTTCCTGGAGCCATGCAGGGGGGAGTCATTGAGCCTGTTTTCTATAAGATTGAGGTCTGTCCTCTCCACCCCTGGGGGTGGAAGCACTCCACTGTCTAGGTCTGTAAGAGGTCTGTGCTTGGGCCCTCCCTCTGGAGCGCCTATATCTACCCCTCTGAGGCCTGTCCGAGCTGGGAAAGGACCAATTTTTAGTTGGCCAATTTCTGCTAAATCATGGGGGCTGAACTTGTAAGAAATCCTTAATCGTTTGCATGGATTTTGCCTTATCCTCCATTTTCTTTATCACCTCTTCAGCCTTAGGCCCAAACAATACATTATGCTGAACAGGAGCATCCAGTAACTTTGCGTTCACTTGATCAGGTAAGTTTTGTTCCTTTAACCAAGCATGTCTTCTAATGACTGTGCCAGAGGCAGCCACCCTGCAAGAGGCCTCCAAGGCATCAAAACCACAGTGTAAACCATGCTTCCCCACTTGTTCAGTGGCATGCATCAAATCGTGTAATTCCTTATTATCTGCACATGCAGTAATGGTACCCAGCTTTTGTTTCATAACAGACAGTAGAAATTGCTGATATTTTAGCATATGAAATTGGCAATGTAAAGCCCTAATAGATAAAGTAGCAGAAGTGTACACTTTTTTGCCCCATCTCTCCAAAGCTCTAGAATCCTTATCTGTCAAGCGGCCTTAACCCCCTTAGGACCCTGAGAAATGGTTTCTGGATCAGCAGTAGGATTTTTGTAAAGGAACTGGTGGGAATCAGGGACCCTGTAATATCTATCGAGCTTAGCAGGGGCTGGAGGAAAGGAGTCAGGGGTTAAATTAGCCTCAGAAAAAGCATCATCCACAATATCCAAAATAGGAGGAATAGCCAGGGGTCTATGTTGGGGAAGAAGAAGGAAATCCCTAAGCCTTCTCTTAGATTCTGAGTACTCCTGTCCTTCCCAGTGAAAATGTTCTCTCATGTCATGTAAAGTTTCCCCAAAAGAAAAATCCTCAGGGGGAGAAGCTGAAGGAATGGATTCCTCAGCATCAGAATCCTCATAAGGAGGGAAAGTATATTCCTGTTCAGAGGAAGACACTGAAGAAATAGATTCCTGATCAGAAGATTCATAATCCAATTCTTGCCTTGGCCTTTTGTCTGGAGGGGGATGCGAACCCCTAATCATGGTTAGTAAGTCCTCCGCCATTTTAAGAAGCTGTTTCTGAGATTTGGGTCCCGGATCAGAAGAGGCCTGGGCTGGTGTCTTAGATTTAGAAGGAGTCTTTGCCTTTGTCTTTGGTTTTGCCTTTATCAGAAGCTGTGTGGGCCTGAAAACCCCCTCGGAAGCCGGTACCTGCACAGCAGCTCTGGACCCATCCGAGGGAGCATTGTCCGAAGGTCCTGCAGCTGGAGTGCTCAAAGGCCTAGCTGGCTCCTCGTGGGAGTCTGTTTCAGCAATCGGTTCTGAAATGGCCAATGACAGGGGCTGCGAAAGTGCCTCACTGATGACGGTCGAACCTGTAGCTGGCTCTGCTAGTAAAACGTCGTCTGATTTGGACCTCGGAGGCCTGTCCTTATCCTTGCGTCGTTTGTGAACTTCGGTAGTAGGAAGCGTGTCCGGCGACATTTTATAATTAAATCACCTACCAAAGTAGTGAAAAGCAAAATCGTACCTTCGCTTAATCGTACGTTGGCTAAATCTAGCACAAAACCGACAACTAGCTACGTCGTGGTCAGGGCCTAAACAAGGAATACAGTAAGAATGAAAATCCTTATGAGGTATTTGCTTCCCACAAGAAATGCAATTATTAACTTTTTCTAACATCGGACTGGAGCAAGAAAAAAGTTTCCCCAACGGGGTACTTAGCTTTGAGAAGAAGAAGTAAGTCTTCGGACTGAAGCACGAAAAAATATCAGGAGTCAGCCGACCGGCACTTGCGAACTTCTTTCACCGCACGGCAAGAAAGACTGGAGAACATGGTGTCGGCTGGCAGCTTTATGCTCCTAGCCCTCTGACGTCAGGGAGCATGACTGAACAGCCGATGCCGGACCCAGACTTTGGGATTCTGGCCGACCGAGGAATGCCTGCCGGCAGGAAGAACCCTACAGTGATGACTGCAACAGTGAAACACGATGAACATCCATGATCTGCCTCTGACCAAACCAAAATGGGTAGGGATGGGTGTTTGTAGGCTCCCAATAGCTCTGTTTATGAGTTCCATCATGATGGACTCCATGGCCTTGCAGATCAGGCTTAGTAGGCTTATAAGACAATAGTTCCCATGGTCTGTTGTGCACCAACACTTGTGGAGTGTGCCAAACGTTGCTGTAACCCATTCAACAGTTTCATATGCTGTACAGAGGGTGAGTCTCAACAGACTGTTCAGGTGCAGGGTCTGTTTGTTTTGGAGTTCACATATGACACAGCTATGGAAACCATGACATCCCAAAGACGCCATGTTTTTAGGTTTGGAAAGAGCTGTTTAACCATTGTATATGTGATTTCTGGGTTTTCACAATCTCCAGGTATGATAATGGGCCCTTTTGTCAGTGAGATGGGGGTAAATATTTATGAACCTGTCTGACAAGATGTTGGCAATGTCAGTCATGTACATGTATTCATTTACAGTTTGCACTGACTCAGAACATATATGAGTTTACATTGATATTTATGACATAGCGAAAGAAAGCTTTATGGTTCTCTATGGACTGTTTGACCATATTTTTGCCAGAACATGGATTGGATAATGTTAGGAGTGCTCATTTTTTATTGATGGTACTGATCGGAGATTTATTGATCTTCTTTGAATTTTCACTTTCTTTGAACAACTTAAGTACTTGTAGTACATAGTTTGATTATGACAGGAGTCCAATATATTATATGGGTCTGTTTTCATATAACTGTGTGCACAAGACAGGATTGGTGAATAGTGAACCCCTCATCCTATGTACACTGGGGTAAGAACTGCAACTGCCAGATATGTGTGGCCCACTGCTGTACTCAGACATGGCCTAAGTGTATGAGCATGCCCAGTATGACCTTTCAGTATGTTGTTGACTGACATTTGCTTTGTTTATTTAAGTGTGTGAGCATGCCCGGTGTGACCTTTCAGTATGTCGCTGACTGAAATTTGCTAAATTTGTTAAAGTGTGTGAGCATGCCTAGTATGAACATATATACTATATGTGTGTGAAAAATCAAGTTGTTTTTTACTTCAGGGCTCGCCTTTGTGTTGTACATCGACAGGAAGCACACTGTGCCTGCAAGGCTTCCATGAGTCACTTTGCATAGATTTATCAACATTTCTACATACGGGGGGACAGCTATTAGTTGTGCATTTCTACCTGGGGGGCACACCTGATTGTTACTGTGGGTGTACATAGGATGAGGGGTTCACCTGACACTTATACACATTTGCTAGGCCTGCACTGCTATGTCAGGTACTCCATTTCAGTCTGTACTGTTGCCTATCGTACTGGCTTGAGGTATACTACTGTACTACAGATCTTAGCTTCCAATTTCACGTATATTAGTTTTGACTTCATAGCCTACCCAACCCACATCATACTGCCTGGCCTGCTGTTATCTGTCTGCATAGGCCTGGGGGGAAGTTACTCATATGCCTCTTCAGAGGGCATGATACAGCATTTGTTTGTGTTTGCGTTAGTCTACAATTGTCCTGCTCCTGCTGTGTCTGTGCTAGTGAAATGCTGTCATGGCTTAGTGGTTCAGTACTGTGACTATCATGCACAGTATCCTGAGTTCGAGCCCTGTCACTGCTTTTTATTTTCCTGCTGGGCAGACCAGACAGCTTAAGGAACAGTAAAGCAGGTGTGAGCATGTTTACCTGACTTTGCTCAACTTTGCCCAACCTTGCCCGACTTTGCCCAACATTGCCCAACATTGCTCAACATTGCCCGACCTTGCGCTAGTTAGCGCAGTGCGCAGCTCCACACAATTTTGTTTAAATATGCTAAATAGTGGTAAAATGTGCTTAACAGTGCTTTATATTGCTTAAAATATGGCAATTATGCCTCAGGTGGTGCTGCAGAGCTGCCTATGTTAGATGCACATAGTACACTCCTTATACATGTTTGAAAACAGGTAGTGTCAAGTTAGGCATCCCTTTTATTGTATGTGCAAGTCAGAGAGAGGTGTAATTTCCAGGGTTCCTACTGAGTCAGTGTATGTGCTATGCATTGCCTCTTTGCCAAGGCCAAGGCATACTGGGTATGCCTCCTTCTGCCTACTGGGGCAGGCTCAGGTTGTTCCTCCTCCGAGTCACGCTGTGCCTGTGCAGGCCTTGGCAATGGTGGGGGGCTGTTTGGCCCTGCCCCATGCTGTTCCTGTTGCAGCTGTTTTCACAGGATCATATTGTGTAGCATGGCACATACAATGACAATTTGGGTACATGTAGTTGGTGAGTACTGCAAGGCTCCACCAGATGTGTCCAGGCACTGGAACCATGACTTGAGCATCCCAAACACACGCTCAATAATGTTTCTTGTTTGTGAGTGTGCCTTATTATGGAATACTTCTTCGGGTGTGTGTGAATTTCTGATGGGTGTCATCAGCCATGGTTCCAGTGTGTATCCAGCATCCCCCACTAGGTGACTGTCAGGGATGTCCCCATTGGCAAATCTCTGGTACAGCTGCATCAGATGGCAGATGTGGGAATCGTGATAACTTCCAGGGCAACCAGCACACACATTCATTATTATGCCCTGGGCATTGCACACAACCTGGCAGTTGATGGAGGGGAAGCTGATGTAGACCCTACCCTGCTCACCGAGTGGTGCTTTGATGTGTATGTGCGCGCAGTCTATTGCACCCACTACCTCAGGGTATTCTGCTATTTGGTGGAAAAGACACATATTGCTGGCCAATGCCTCATGGGATGTGGGGAAATATACGTGCTCACCGACATGTGCTGACATGGCATCCAGGAACTGGTGCAGTACCCTGGATGCTGATGCATGTGAAACTCCCATCATATAACCAGTTGGTCTCTGGAAGGCACCTGTAGCTAGTATTCATAGGCCAACATATACCTTGGTATCCACTGGGATGGGTTCCCCTCTGTTGGTTCTGTGTGTGAGGCGTGGTCGGCACAGCTCAACAATTTGCTGCAGGAGGTCTCTGTCCACTCTATAGCGCTCCACTATCTCCAGCTCATGTAGCCGCTGGTAGGTTACTCTGGGTCTGTACACTCTTCTCCGTCTCCTCACTGTGGGTTGCTCAGCAGCATTCACAACATCACCACCCTCAGCATCTTGCACATGTTGGTTTATGATAGCAATAGCAGCCCCTAACATTTTGTCTGACTTAAACTTTTTAAGTTTTCACTCTTTGTATACTGCAGTGTTGCAGAGTTCTTGGGAAAAAACAGGGTAGACTGCTGTTTGTAGAGTTTAAAGTGCTGGGCTGGGCTAGTCTACTGCCTGTGTAATTGGCTGATTCTGATATATTTCACCTGGCAGCTCTGCTAGTTCTCCTTGGTTAACTTCCTACTACTTCTTTTCCTTCCTTTTCCCTTTTTGTTTCCGCCTAGGGCAGCGCTGCGCAAACAAGCGCAAACACGCACACACGGGTGCACACGCGCGCACACGCCCGTACACGCTGTGTGCCCGCTTGCAAGAAATTTCAGATATATCCACGGCGTACGCCTTTGGTTTCTTGTTTTCAGCTAGAACAACTGTAGACATGCCTCTTGCAATCCTGAGCAACTCAGAGCAAACACAAGCCACTGTGCTCTAATAAGCTTACAGTCTTTCAGACATACCCCCTCATGATGTCACCTATCTTCTACTCTACTCCTCCCCTACTCCTACACTTACATTCTAGGGTCATGGTTACATGCCGGGGAAAATTGGGATTCACTATCCTTATCCTCATTTGCATAGGATTGCCCACTAATGCTTGGTTACATCTCTCAAACTGAGCTTCCCCCCCTTAGCAACCACTCCTCAGTGGCCATGTTGTTTTCAGCCTGCCATTCACCTGCATGGCAGAACAAGCTTTTTAGTGAAAATGCCCATTTTTGGCTATTTTTCAATTTTTTTCATTTTATTTAAAGTGCTGCACGTTTGCTCAGCGCTGCGCTACACTTAAACATCGGCGATTGGGGAAAAAATGGATTTTAAGGATTTACAACATTTGCAAATGCCAATGGCCTTATATTTGGCCATTGGCATGCTTTCTCAACTGGATGCATCCTTTATTTGGAGCTGTCATAGCTCCTTTTAGCTATTTGCAGAATGGTACTCCGTTACCAACAGAGTACATTTCTGCAAATAACACTACTCTTACACAGACAGGTTAGTGTTTCCTGGATCACAAATTTACCTCATTTGCATAGCTTTCAGCAGCAAATGAGGTAATTTGCATACCATAACACTGTCCGTGCAAGAGTAGCTTTAGAAGCTCTCATGCACTCCCCTGCCGGCTATTGCTGGATCGCTCGGCAGACATATGGGCTGTCTGCCGTCTTACACTACTCTTAGACTCCGTGCCTTCGTAAATCCGTCCCATTGTGTTTCCCACCAGGACATAACTAAATTCGCAAAGACAGGGGTACATGCTGCTCCCACTGCTACCTGTGTCCTTTGCTTATAAAACTGACCCACGAAAGCCAAAAAATGACTCTTTAATACTATTTCCATTAAACTAGTGACTGTGTTAACCCTTTCCGAGCTTAAACCACCAATCTGAAACAACATACATTCAAACCATTGTAACCCCAACTGATGGGATATAACCGAATAAAGATTGTTAACATCCACAGTCACCAATATGGAGTTTTCTTCAAATTTTAATTCATTAATCCTAGACAAAAACTGCCATGAGTCATTACAAAGTTGGGGATCCTTTTGTACAGACCCTTTTAATAAAACATTGATAAACTTACTTGTATGAGAGGTGAGACCACAAAGAATCTATGAAGGTCTGAGGGGAATTCAGTTCTCTGATATGTATTGAAAGGAATTCCACAAGGCATACATCACACATATGATTGCCATGTGGTTAGAAAAATAAATCAGTGTGGATGAACTAAAGTTTTTTTTTTTGGCTGCCATCTTCCCCTGTCTATAGTATCTGGGTCCCTGAAAGCTTCTTTACTTCAGTTCTAATCCTTTTATTTTGGTCTGGACTGGATATTGAGGCATCCCAGTGCAGTGTCATTTTTCTGCCAAGGAAAGATTTTTTTTATGCCCAACTCCTAATCCCACCCTGTGTATGGTGATGTTTGATGATATCAGCTGCAGAATCCCTTTAGCAAGATCCTACACTTGTAACTGCATGGTGTGCTAAAAAGGCACTTAAATGAAATGCTAAAATGTGCAATAGTGTCATGACTGGTAAATGACTACTCCCCAACATACAAAATAGCACCTAACTCCACCATGAAAATGTTTTTAAAAACCTTGGAACTTAGGTTAATAATTCCTTTTCCTGCAATCATCATATAACAATAGTAGCCAGAAACTCCTTCTACTTAGGGCAGCTAATTGCCAAAGCAATATCATCCATATATGAGTTCATTATCCCCTTATATTCAACATTGTTAAGGCCAATTATTGAATACAATGCCCCCTTTGGGATGTACTTCATTAGAAACATCAAACAGCTAGAATGACTCCAGAGGTTCCTAACTAAGAAGATTACAAGGTTAAAATCCATAAGCTACCAGAAATAACTGGAAACAGTGTCCCTTTATTCAGTATCCTACAGACTTCTGTTGGCAGATCTTGCTTTCCATGCCATTAGGGACCTAGTGATCCCACAAATACCAGAAACATGGATTTAGATTCTCATCAACAAATAAATAAAAGATGGTGGGGAGATATGTTCATTATACAACACTTTCCCCACCTCTAGAATAGATACTCACTGCAAATCAAGCAGTGTGATACATTATCTCCCTTCAAACAGGAACTACATGACTGAATGGGCATTCAGAAATTCACTCCAGTCTTGACTGGCCTAGCCCTTCTTGAGAAAAGGAGGTACAGTCTAAGGGTGGGTACTGGTAAGGTGTAAATGGTTGCCAAGCTCAGTCACCTTGTATTTTCTATGATCCTATGACAACGTGTTTCATAACAGTGGCTAAGAATGGTAGGGGTAGATTGTTGTATTTGAGTTGGGTGGGTAAGGGAGGCAGGGGTAGGCTGATGCATCAGGGCTGATAGATTATCCACAAAGGTTGACAAGTGCATTGGATTTGGTTGTGTGTGTATGAGCAATGATGCACACTTGCTGAGCGTACAGTTTGGGGAGGTTACATGTCTCTGTGTTTAACTGAATGCAGACTGAGCTGTGGCTAGCTAATATTTTGAGGATGGGGGAGTATTTTACAATGACCTTGTGGAAGGTATGTATATTTTAATATTCGATGCTGTGTGGAGAGGTGGCTTTTCCTCCCTGGACCATACTGAAATTTAATATGTTTGTCATGTAGCATGTCAAACTTCATCAGCTGTGATATTTTCTTAAATGAAGTTCTGAAAGCCGATCTGAAATGGTCCAGTCTGTTTGCAGATTTTTTTTTTTTTTATGGATTATGCAATTTCGGAGGAAAAAGTTAATACTTCAGCACGTAGTTTATACATGTTTAAGTATGGTGAACTGTGGGATCTGAAGTCTATGGGTAATCAACCATAGTGCTGTTAGAGGGCTGGATCTCATGTATAAGTGGGGATTTTTTAGTCCTATTTGTGGTTATCTGTGTCAGAACTGTTCTCCATCATATTAGAGAGGAAGTTTTTGGTTAGGATTTGGGAAAGTTGCCTGCCTGAATATTGGGTGCATTACTGTACAGGTTAAAAAGAGTGGCTACTTATTCTAGGTTGTGTGACATTATGTAGATTTAAAAAACAGAAAAACTAGTAGTCTTAAAACTTCATTGATGAGCCCAGTCAGAATGATTTCCAAAAATCATGAAACCCA
Source organism: Protopterus annectens (assembly GCF_019279795.1). Taxonomy (NCBI): domain Eukaryota; kingdom Metazoa; phylum Chordata; order Ceratodontiformes; family Protopteridae; genus Protopterus; species Protopterus annectens. Next base: position 1,914,684,965 of record NC_056731.1, read on the forward strand.
GGTAGTGTTCCAAAGCAACAAGTCTTTATTCATCATAGACAAGCAATCCTCAGTAATTTTTGTTAGAGGATCTCTTGTCTATGATGAATAAAGACTTGTTGCTTTGGAACACTACCTGGGTTTCATGATTTTTGGAAATCATTCTGACTGAGCTCATCAATGAAGTTTTAAGACTACTAGTTTTTCTGTTTTTTATTTTTCCTCAACACTCGTGTTGGTGAAGTTGGAACTAGACAGATTCCCATGCTTGTTCATTTTTTATGTTATGGAGATGAGAATTTATCCATTAGGCATTATTTATCTATTTTATTTATTTATTTATTTATTGATTTATTTATTTATTTATTTCACATTTGTTGACCGGGAATGTCTGACTGAGCCAGAGCCCTTTTCAGCAGAGTCCTGGGGAGAAAAGCTCCTTAATACTACAAACAATATTATTTTTTATTTTATTTTATTTTATTTTACATTTGTTAACCTGGAAAGTCTGACTGGACACAGGTCCTTTTTCAGCAGAGGCTCGGGGAGAAAAGCTCCACATACAATATTATTTAAAAATACTAAAAACCTTTGCCTGACTACAGTCTGTTTCTGTCTGTCCCACGGGCATCCCTCAGTAGTGTGCACAACTTCCCTTAAACACATTCAAAGGTCCAACAACAAAAAAAAAAAACCCTGAAGCAACTGCCTGCATACAAGAACACGGAGAGCGGAACCCTGTACAAACCAGTAAAAGCCACTGCAGGTTCTACTTTTTTCAACAGACTGTGAGCAGTTACATTAAATAAATTCAAAGGTCCAATAGCAACAAAAAAAAAAAAACCTGTAGCAACTGCCTGCATACAACAACACGGAGAGCGGAACCCTGTACAAACCAGTAAAAGCCACTGCAGGATCTACTTTTATCAACAGACTGTGAGCAGCTCCCTTAAACACATTCAAAGGTCCAAAAAAAAAAAAAACCTGAAGCAACTGCCTGCATACAAGAACACGGAGAGTGGAACCCCATACAAACCAGCAAAAGCCACTGCAAGTTCTACTTTTATCACCAGACTGTGAGCAGTTCCCTTAAACACATTCAAAGGTCCAAAAAAAAAAAAAAAAACCTGAAGCAACTGCCTGCATACAAGAACACAGAGAGTGGAACCCCGTACAGACCAGTAAAAGCCACTGCAAGTTCTTCTTTTATCAACAGACTGTGAGCAGCTCCCTTAAACACATTCAAAGGTCCAACAACAACAACAAAAAAAAAACTGAAGCAACTGCCTGCATACAAGAACATGGAGAGCGGAACCCCATACAAATCAGTAAAAGCTACTGCAAATTCTACTTTTATCAACAGACTGCGAGCAGTGTAGGTCTATCATAATCTTCTCTCTGTGATACTCCTACTGATTCTTCTGCCTTGCACACTACTGGACCCCCTCCTTTTCTTCCCATTTACTGCAACAAATATATAGATCTTTACAAAGCTTTGCATTTATTTTATATTCTTATATTTTATTTATCTTGTATATCACATTTCTTTTATATTCTTATATTTTATTCTCACATTTATTGTAACAAATTTATACAGTTTCCCAAAGCTTTACATTTATATTATATTCTACTTCCCTGATGCTCTACTAAAACTGCTTTTGAATTCACGCAGATAAACAGGCACCTTTAGGTACTGACCTGGGCTAGCTGGTTGATTGTTTATCTCTTCTCACAGCTTTCTCCAAGTCCTGGTCCGTAGCCTCCCCCACCCCTTTTCTTGTTCTCCTAACATAATTCTAGTGTAAGTTTCCTAGCTCTGTCAAACCTGTTTTCTCACAGCTTTCTCCAAGCCCTGGCTCTTAGCCCCCCCTTCTCTCGGTCTCCTAACGTAATCTTATTGTAAGGTTCCCAGCCCTGTCAGTCCTGTGTATTCCCTCCCTCTTCCTCTTGAGAGTTTACTTATTCCTCCCCTGAGCTGTGGTGCCATCTTTAAATACTAAAAACCTCTGCCTGACTCCAGTCTGTTTCTGTCTGTCCCACGGGCATCCCTCAGTAGTGTGCATTTACTGCATGTCCCTTTCTAAAATCCCTGGCATAACTACATTATTTTCCTACTTCTCAGTGAACTGCAGCTCCCTGTTGGTGCATAAATAATAAAAAACAAACAGAAAGGTAACATTTAAACCAAAACAATAGGCTGCCCTATTTCTGTAGTTGCTAACCTTCTCACTGATTGTTTTCTGTTTGTTGACTGCTGCTCCTCCCAGAAAGTGTACTGGCACTAAATGCAAATAAAACCAAACTAAGGCTTTTTTTCCCCTACCAAAAACTCCATTGACAAATCCACATTCGCCATACAGAGCCAAAACAACACCCTCCTCGTTTCACCAATCTCCATCTTGGCCTTCGGTCCAAACTTGAATCCTGCTACCACAAGATCTCCAAATTTGCAACCAATTCAAAAAATTTATCCCACCACTGCCACACCTTCCTCACCCTCATCTGGCTTGAACTACCCAGGTACCTCAGTTACCTACAATTCACCTTTGCCCAAAAGGTCATCTTTAAACCTGCCAACTGCCCAGCTCTTGGTACTTCCTTAAAACCTTACATTCCCAACCGCTCACTCAGATCCAAAAAACAAAATCTCCTTCAGGTCCACAAACCTGCACAGCCTTCTGGCCATCTACTGCTGTCCCACTCCTTAGCTAAACAGTGGAACTCCCTCCCCACACACCTACACAACCTACCTAACCATACAAATTTCAAATCTCAGCTACTCTCTCATCTTTTTTCCAAATGGGAATGCTCTTGCCACGCTCCAAACTAACCCCTCCCCATTCCACCTTGCTCTGACTCATCCAACTACCACTACTATTAATTCATTCCACCCAAAACAATCCCTCCCCTACCAAAAATGAATTTTCTCTCTAATATCTATTGTACTATACTCTCCAATCTCAAATATACTATTACCCTCTCCATGCATAATATTTTCCTAACCTACTAATGGCTAGTAGCTATATATTTTGAAATGTTAAACCTACAATTGAGTTTATAACAAAAATATTCACTTTATGTTAATGTTGAAATTTCTGTATTAAATTATGTCTTTTCTTTTTTGTAACATTGTGACAAGCCAATTACAAATATCTTGGAGCTTATCTGTAAATGTTTTATTAGCTGTATGAACTATGTCCTTTTTTAACATGTGAAATGTAACTTGCAATTATGGAGCTTTTCTCCCCGGGCCTCTACTGAAAACAGGCTCTTCTTGGCCCAGTGGACTTCCCCGATCATCAAACTTAAATAAAATAAAAAAAAAATAAATAATATGTTATACACATAGTTTAATATTAAAATACTGATTTAAACATTGACAAATTTATTGACAAATTCTTTGGCAGTAGATAAGATGGTGAACATTGTTTGGTATTAATGCATATCTCAGTAGTCAAGTTGTAAAACATAAGCCATATGAGCTTTAGCTGAGCATTACATATTATATGCTGTAGTTTCAGTGTAAAGACAGTTTACATAAATTATGATTTATGCCCAGCTCATAAGGAATCAAAGTTTGAAAAGTAATTGGCTGACTTGGTTAGTAGGTTTTGAGGAAGTAGTCAAAGGAGGGAAGGTAAGGAGGAGGGACAGCGTTAGAAGGACTGTTGAGGAAGTGAGTGGTGACAGGATTTGAATGATAGGAAAATGAGAGAGAGAAAAACAAGGGTTTTAAAGGTTTTCTGGGGTTATCGCAGTTACAGAGATGAGAATTTAGCTGTTGTGATTTTAGGGCTGATTTGAAGGAGGTACAGGAAGTTAAGGTTGATATTGGGGGAAAGTCTGTTCCATTGTTTAGCAATTATATTGCTGTAGAGGGACTCACCTGCAGAGTTATTGGCTTTAGATACTTTCTTGGTGGCTCTAAGGACTCTTGTTTTGGTGCAAGGTTGTAGTATGTTTGAAGGGATGGTATTTTGACTGGGGAGTAAAGCATGTTATGGGCTAGTGTGAGTTGATTACATAGTAGGAGGTTGGGAAGTTCTAGCCAGGAAAGCTGTTTGAGAGGAATGCAGTGATGTATTCTAGCAGGTGATTTAGTTGCGAATTTGGCTATTTTATTGTAGTAAGCTTTCATCTTGGCTAGCTCTGATTTTCTAATGTTGGTGAGAATAGGGGAGTCATAGAGTAGGGTAGAGATGAGATAAGTATGCGCTATAGTGGCCCTGGTGCTATCTGCTAGGAACTGCTTTTTTCTGTATAAGAGGCCTGGCTTTTTGTGTACTTTTTTAATAGTTATGGATATATGTATGTCGAATTTCATGTTGCTGTCAATTTCTACCCCTAGCAGTTTGGTGTGGCTGACTGGAGAATGATTGTACTGTTAGTGGAGGTGATGTTAAATGTTGGGTTATGTGTTGTGTACTGTGTGGGTGGAAAGATAAGGAGTTTAGTTTTGTTAGAATTAAATATTAGTTGTGTCTGTAAGCCACTTTTCTACAGAGAGAAAGGAGGCTTGAGTTAGTTGTTGCAGTTCAAGGGGGGGGGGGGGGGGCAGATAAGTGTAGAGTCGTCTGCATATTGGATGACTGAGGCCTGTAGTGTGGCTGTATGAAGTTTGTTGGTAAATAAAGAAAACATCACGGGTCCCAGGATGGAACCTTGTGGGACTCCTAGAGAAACAGGTAGTAGAGGCAAGAGCTCAAGATGCCACCTAACAGCCTGCTGTCTGTCAGTTAAGTAGCTTCTGAACCAGATGATAGTGGGGTAACTAAGATTTAGTTCTGAAAGAGTGTTGATTAGTCTGTCATGACTGACCACGTCAAATGCTTTGGACAGATCAAGAAAGATAGCTGAGATGAATTCTCTTGTTATTTCCATGGGTGTTTACTGTTTGGGTGAATGATGTAAGGGCGGTAGTCATGCTGTGGGAAGGTCTAAAACCGTGATGGGTTGTGGTAAGTAGATTATTGGAGTTAAGGTGGGTCATAATATAAGCTAAAACTGTCTATTAATACAGAACAATATAAGGTAAAGTTATACAAACAAGTTTATAGAACTCAGTATGGTGATTCAAAACAAGACTGAATACTTAAAAATAATAAGGAAAAAAAAAGGAGAAAACATAGCTGAAAACAAATGTTATTAAAGAAACTGAAAACAGTAAAAATGTAGTTAGGTGGTCATTTTCAGGGAGGGTGAGAGCAATGGCAAACCCAATGTTGTTTAAAATACTCTTTTATGGCCAATTTAAATTGTTTGGGATGCTTCAAATTTCTGATTTCAAGAGGGAGTTTGTTCCATGCTATAGAAGGGAAGTAGCGCTATATGTTTTGGCCTGATTTAGATTTAGGTTTATAAATGTCTAATAGATTAAGGGAAGAGCTCCAGAGATTTCTTGTAGGGGAGTAGTAAGAGATGAGAGAAGACAGCGCTGGATAATAGTCTGGCTGATACAGAATTGAGTGAATGGTTTGGAGCTGTGAGAGCAGGAATAGGTGAGGAAGTTCAAGCCAGTTTGTTTTAGGGATAGACAGTGGTGTGATTTATACATTTGTTGAGCAGCAAATCTGGCTATATTGTGGTATGTTGACTATTTATTTAGTATTTGGTAATGGTAAGAGGACTGGTCTACTGACCCTTTTTAGCCATAACGTGGAATCTTAGGGCATCATCAGAATAAATCATCAGTACAATTAATTACAAAAGAGAGAGGAAAAGGAGTTGGTATAAATGTTAGTAGATGAATGCAACTGCATGAAGTGAACATCAAATAGTTCTGTACCCACAGTGTACACAATATATCTGTATAGTACATGTTATGAAGAAGTAAATAGTATCTTTGTATTTATACAAACAATTATAATGTAAAATATAACATCCAAGCAGGATATATTTGTAATACACCCCCATTCATGCCCTCCCACACATGCACATACACACATATACACAGCACATATGCACACATGCATACACACACATGTCCACACCTTCACATGCACACAGGAGTGCATCTGTGTTCGCAAAGACATGCATACCCACACTTATGTCATGCCCTCCCCATATGACCGTGTAGTGCTTGTGTGTGTGTCTGCCTGCACATCTGTGAGTACATGCATGCATAGCAGTGCATGGGCTATATGCTTGATCAGCCCAGCAGGTAGAGGCATTTCACTGAAATATGTAGGATCCAAGTTTTGTATTACACATCACTGGGCTCCTATACTTTAAATCAAAGTGTTGAGATGCGCTGAGCTCTGAGTAGAAAAGAAGTGACCCCTAATACTTTGTGAATGTACATAAACCTGTCATTCTACAAAGAGTAGCGGATGCACTAGGTCTGGCCTAGATGGACAGAAAATGATTTGTAACAAAATAATGATTAAGGAGTTTGTCTGCAGGCCCCACCTTTCCATAGCTGCAGTTCATATCATTTAAGAAACCTTGTACTTGTGTCTATTTATTTCAAATGATTGTGACATACTCTTATTTATTTACTTTCATTTTTTTACCTCGGTAAATGCACTGATTTAAAATGGACCATGTTTATCCACAACCTGGGAAACATGCAAATGGTATACAGGAGATAAGTACACATGACAAAATATAATTAGGAATACTGTATTCTACACTTGCAAAAATAATTTTTCATAATTTTAGAATAACAAGAAATGTCTCAAGAAGAAAACTAAACAACTTGCCCTCCACTAATAAAATTTTAACTCAGACTTCACCCTAAAAGTGCCACAACCAGTATGGGATTGCTCTTTGTTAGAAGTACATGGACATCACATTCAACCTCCAACTTGCTTTTGGAGTACAAATAAACAACAGAGAAAAAGCAGAAGTATTTATCATCTAGACCCATGTCTCTGGCTCACAATGAAGAAGAAAAAGATTTTTATTACCAAAACTTCTGTAAGGTGGAATAGCATTGAAAAGAGGAACCAATCTACTTATATCAACCTACCATAAAATTGCAAAATTTTCTGCTGCTAAACCAAATCCACTAGTACAGCATAAATGATAACTTTAAGGTGCTGACCCTAGAAAACAAATGCAAATATATACAAATCATATTTACCCACAAACTAGTTTAGAGTAATTCCTGCCCTGATTGAAAACATGCTCATATGGTACAGCCACACCAGAGAACAAGACTAACCCAACAAATGCTTACTAATGCTAAGGACAACTAGTAGCAGATATGGTAATAACACTTATACCTGATTTTAGGCAACAGTGAACCTTGTGGTCTCCGGGTCCCCCTGGTTCTAGGGGGCCCCCAACCACAGCAAGATATCTTATTTTAACATTTTGTTACATGTTTGTGAAAATAACAAAAGCTAGAATGGCAATCTTGTGATGTTAATAAACTAGGTAAGTAATAATAACTCTTAGGATGAAGAATCCTAGGGAATGGCATCACAACTTTTCCTTTAAAATCAAAAGATTAAATTCTTTGGTTGTAGTAACAATGCTTTGTCAGGGAGCAGGTTTCATAAATTAATTGAATGTTTTACCACTGACATAGTGCCCTTGATTAGTTAAATTTTGCTGACAGGAATTTTCTCTACTAAAACTAACATCATAGCTGGCTTTAGGCACCCATGATACCTGTGGCTGGGGGGACCCCAAAAACTGCTGCTTGTTGGGAGAAAATGGTACGAAAAAGATAATTTACTGCATGATTGTCCACTTTATCTTAAATAGGGCTCTGATATGAACCTGTAAGGATAAATCTGGTAATCAGTGAATAAACATGGGTAAGATAAGAGCTAGACATAAGCAGCCCAGAGCAACTAATTTTAGTGCTTACCTGGTCTTTTAAGAAGAACAGATACTCCAGATCTTAAAGAATGGTTTTCTCTTTCAGGAAGTTTTATACATACTGTCAGGACATGAGATACTATAACCCTCAACTGCTTTGATAAAAAAATTAGGGTAAAGCCAAAAATAATGGCAGAATAATGGCTGAAAAATCATGAATTTTACTAGAATAAGACATTTTGTATCAACATGCATTTTGCGGACAATAAGACGTTATGAAACTAATGTGTAGCTTAAAGTAAACCACAGTTTTTATGAGTGGAAAGGGAAAAATATGAGGTAAAATCATAAACATTCTGTGAAATCAGAGAAATTGACTGGTATGCATTACTCTTGATGACTGCTAAAAAACATTCAGTTGCTTATCTGGTGTGGCAGTAGTAGTGTTGCACAATGTATTTCTGTTTGTTGAAATCAGTGTAAAACTAGTATTGCTATGGCTTACACATGTCTATGTGTATGTGTGTGTGTGTGTGTGTGTGTGTGTGTGTGTGTGTGTGTGTGTGTGTGTGTGTGTGTGCGCGTGTGTGCGCGTGTGTGCGTGTGTGTGTGTGTGTGTGTGTGTGTGTGTGTGTGTGTGTGTGTGTGTGTGTGTGTGTGTGTGTGTGTGTGTGTGCGTCTGTGGTTCCCATTCAGAAGCCTGAAACATCATAAGCCTGAAAATCAAAATCCTGAAACCAAAAGCCTGAAAATTCAGAATCCTGAAAACTCAAAATCCTGAAAGCCCAAAATCCTGAAAGACCAAAATCCTGAAACTCAAAATCCTGAAAACACAAAATAGACATACTGATGTCATTGTTGCTTTGCTATTGTTAGCCCTGTGGTGTTAGGTCATGCGTTGGGGTCAGGTAAGTGTGCGGTTGGTTTTATTTTAGGGTTAGGGGCGGTTTAAGTGAGTTAGGGTTAGGGCGCAGGTTAGGCATGTATGCAATAGTGACAAATATTGGGGTTAGGGGCGGTTTAAGTGAGTTAGGTTTAGGGTGCGGGTCAGGTGAGTGTGTGAGATAGTGACAGACCTTAGGGTTAGGGTTAGGGTCAGGGTCAGTTGGTAGATATTAGTGTCTTTATAGTGACATATTAGCATTATTTGTGTTTTCAGGATTTTGAGTTTCAGGATTTTGAGTTTTCAGGATTCTGAATTTTCAGGCTTTTGGTTTCAGGATTTTGATTTTCAGGCTTATGATGTTTCAGGCTTCTGAATGGGAACCGCGTCTGTGTATATGTTTGTGTGTGCCTATGTATGTATGGATTGTAGTATTAGAGTAACAAGTTGACCTTAATTTCTTTCACTTACCATCTCAAACCTAGACTTTACACATGATAGGTGTCAATCTTTGATGGTTTGGCAAGAAGAGGATGTCTGTGCAAGCAAGTGTTCTTTGCCACAGTAGCACAGTAAGTAGCATTGCCATTTTACAGTGCTTTAAAATAGCATTGATTTTTATCTGTGAACACACATGATAATGCCAGGCACATAGATGACTCTTCTGAGTAGCAATAAAAATGCAGTTAACAAGTAACTTTCTTTCAAAAAGAGGGCATAAAATGCATCACAGAACTTTAAAATTTTCAGGGTTCTGGTAGCCTCCACACCAGAGTCTGTATAAATAGATTTTGACATGCACTTAGTGGTGGCCTCTGCCCTCAACCATACCTATTCTAAACCTAGCCCTGCTTAGAAGTATGTATGCCAGTCACAAATAGAGTCCCCCAGGGATTGGTCCTGGGTCCTCTCCTGTTTGGTATCTACTTCTCAAAAGTCCAGGCCAACACAAAGGGACTCTGGCTGACCAAGTTCGCAGATGACTGCAAGCTGGGAGCCATTATTAACTCCCCAAGTGATGCAGACATCCTTCAGAAAGGCCTCACTGAGACCAATGACTGGTGTCGAAACCATGGCCTTAAGTTTAATACCAAAAAATGTGTCGTCATCCCCTTTGGTAAAAACTCAGTTCCCACTAATTACCACATCAATGGGAGCCCACTGAACACTGAAGGTGTTATAAGAGCTCTGGGTATGCAGTTTGACAGCAACCTCTCCTTCGACCACCACGTTGCCACTGTGGTCAGAATGTCCTTCTATGTGGCACATCTCATTACCAAGGGTTTTGCATCCTGGAAGAAAGAGGTCATCGTCTCTCTCTAATCTTCCCTCATTAGACCAATCATTGAGTATAATGCCCCATTTAGCATGTACATCACTAGACACCTGCAACAGCTGGAGAGGCCACAGAAGTACCTCACAAAGAGGATCCTAGGCATTAAACACATGTCCTACATGGACAGACTCAAAAGACTCTGGCTATTCTCTGACATATCGCCTACTTAGAGGCAATCTTTGCTTGATTTACAAAGTCATGTCTGACCCAGCTCCGTTAGAAATGCTACATCTAAAGAAATCCCAATCCCTCTGCACCACACACTCCAGAGACCTCAACCTCATTACCACAATCAACAGAACATGTTGAAGGGACAGGTTCCTCACCCAGAGACTGCCCATGCTCTGGAATAGACATCCCATACATGTCAAGCAGAGCACCTTACTGTCCCTCTTAATCTTGATGAGTGGATGGGTAATAGAAAGTTCACCCCGGGGATCACTCCAGTGGCTGTACTTGATAGAGGCACTGGGAACTAACATCAGGCGGCATGATGCCAAGGCACTTCTATGGGTTAGGCTTGTAAAGGCTCCAGGACCATTAGCCTAGTACACACCTATGAACTTATGTTGTTGCTCATTACTTGTCTGTGTATGTGGGGGTGTGTGGTTATCACTTCTTTAATTTTACTCACAATCAAAACTCAGAAATGTGCATAGGAGGTTATTATAGCTTGGCTTGGGACTGGGGACAGTGTGGTCATTGTTTCTTTTACTTTTCTCACAGACCTCAGAAATGTGCAAAGAAGTTTGCTGTAATTTGTGTAGGGGCAGTGTACTGTCTAGCAGCAAGTTGGAATATATTACTGAGATCATTAAGATTTTTTTCACTTTCCTCACAATCATATATCAGGTACTTATACAGGTGGCTGCCTTTGAGGGAGTAGACATGAGAAATGAGGAGGTGTGTATATGTATGATGGCAGTCACTTGACAGTAGCATAGCTAGGATGGAGTTAAAGGGGCAAGTGTCCCAGGCACAAAGTATTGAGAGGTTCAGTTGGATGATCCTGATTGCTTTTTAATGCATTTGTTGGCCAACCTGAGCACTGTAGACTTCTATGTGTGGTCTAAACTATAGCAACTGCTTGCTACAGTGCATCAAGTGGTTTGCTACAGTTTGAAAGCAAAAAAAAAAATTCCTTCTTTCTTTCTTTCTTTTTTTTTTTAACTAAAATAGGAGGGTTGTGGCAGGGCATAGAGATGGGACCTGGCTAGCTCCTACATTTTAGGACCTCCAGGTACCTGATTGCAAACTTTTTTTTGCTCTTCTATAATAAGCCGGGGCAGGAGAGAGGGGGTGTGTATCTGGCTACCCTACCAGTACAAGGAACGAACCTCCTTTTTTTGTTTGCTATTCTATTGAAAAACTGGGACAGGAGGGAGGAAACATGTCTGGTCGCCTGGTTGGTATGGCAATAGAAGAAGGAGCGTTTGTTTTTTTTTATATATACTAAAATGTATGGCAGATGGGTCTGCAATAGAGCATAGAGATGGTACCTGACTGGCTCCTGCATTTTAATAACGTAATCTTGGACTTTTTATTTTTTTACTCTTCACTTGGAGAGTTGTGGGGTTGGGGGGCATTGTGGATTGGGAACTGTTTGCAGGAATTCCTGCAGTTTTGAAAAGCTAAGGGGCAAGGACACTAGTTTGTCAGACTGGCGCAGGGTGTTGTTTGAGCCAGCCTCTGACACTTGGATACATGACTGGTGGCCATTTGACCCTCCATTTTCATCCCAATCTCACACCAGAGGGTTGCACAGTGACTGTCTCTTTTTAGGGGGGAGCAGGGTAGGAAGGCAGGCAGTATTCCCAAATAGGATTTATGTAGCCTGTCAAACATCTGTCTTGTTAGTTTATTGTGTGCTACAATTTTGTCTGCTTTAAACATTAAGCCTTAGGTATGACATGTCTTCCTTGCAAGAAAAAAAATAATCCTGAAATTCTTTTCTTACTCTTGAATTTTTGTTCATGCCACCAGTGGAGCAAAGGTTTGGGAAAATGGTATTAAATGCACCTCGGAGCATCTACAACCCTATGGATTCTGAGGACCTTGCAATCTTTAGATTCCTGGCTTAATTTAGTTATTTCATACAGTTATTAATGTGCTGTCCTAGCCAGGTAAGGTGTTGCAAGGATGCAAGAAAAAGTAAAGCTGATCAGGTACACTAAATTTCTTTCCTTAATCATAATTTTTGTTGAAGCCATCACTGGATGAAAAGGCTGTACAAACATTAAAATGTACTTCAGAGCATATAGAAAGTCATCGGTTCTTGAAAAAGCTGGAGAGTAAGGCAAAATGTGAGAAAAGGAAGAAAGAAAAGTAATGTGCTTGGTGTGGGGAGCCTGGGATGGGGGAGAGTGGGTGAGCACTGGAAGATGTATGTGGGGAATGAAGTAGTAAGCATGATGGGGCCATTTGCCTAGGGCACCATTTCTTGTAAGGCCAGCCTTGTACTAAGGGTTGTTGTAATGCATCATCACTGCAACTAAATGTCAGTCACTGTGAATGTCCCTCTGTGAGATGGGCCAACACAGTGCGGTACTCAGGCCAGTCATAATGCAAGAGCATTGTAGCTATGGGTCAGTCTGCATGTAATCTTCTTAAAACTCTGCAGCGCAGACTAAAAGTTGCTTAGGAGGGGTGGCATTGAGATAGAAATAATTAAACTGAAAATGTCCAGGGGTTTCCCAACTTGACACTTGCAGGGAGCTCCAAAAATGCTAACACCGGCCCTGAGAAAACTCAAAGTACCTACTACCGGTCTGCCACATGGAATCAGCTACTGTCTCTGTCTCATCAGATTGATACAGGAACTTTGTTCCTTTAAAGCACAATGTAGAGTTGTGCTACACACCCTCAGCTAGCTACAAATACAGCATCACATGAAATCCATCTTACAAAATGGAAACAATTTTACACAATACACTAAATTGCTTACTTGAGCTTTAGATATGCATTCACCTATTGTACCAACCCTATAGGGATGTCCCCATTGGAAACCCCTATTTTATGTTCCTGTTTTTAACTGTTCATTTCAGATGCATTTGATTATTATTATTTTGTCAACATGCCTGGTAACCATCCAACTTACAAGTTGTCAGATTGAAAATAAAATAATTGCAGTAAAATGAATACTCGTGCCACATAAATAAGTAAATATATCATACATTGCCAGATACCCTGAGCTTTCTTTACAGCAGAATGCCTTTAGCTAAACACGCATAATTATTATTATTATTTTGTTTCAGTCATGACATTTAGCGACTATCTTAATTTAATATAAAACAAAAACTGAGCCTGGTTATAGCCACATATTTTTTTTACAAAAGTAAATAAGGGTGCCTCATTTACTTAGCTTGCACTGCTGTAACATTTACCATGAAACATTTTGGCTCAGACTGGTGGTATATGTACGTAGAACATTTAAATGTAGGATTTACAGTTTCAGCAATAATTTCACCACTGTGGTGTACTGTAAAGCACAGGATAAGTGACTTGAAAGAAATTATGATGCACATTGACTTCATGTTGTGCTTCCCTTTTTTATTTATAACTGATAAAACAAATAAAAAAATGACTGCACAAATTAAATGCACAGCTGCATTTCTTTGTTGTTTAGCTATTCAGCATTCAACTTCAAGTTATATAAATCTACTTATAGCCGGTGTATTACTTTACAAATGGAGAATTTAGAAATCTTACATGTATTCCATAGTGTATAGGTTATTATGATGCAATTCAAAGTTTTAAATCATTAGGGCAGAACTCAATGATTCTCTTAGCACATCTGTAGCTACCACTGTGCGAATGTCTCAGTCCACATTTTCACATTAGTTTTATCTTAAAACTATCAAGTGAAGAAGTCTCCAGGCTTGCACGGCAGTGAGTGTATCAGTAGAGTATTGGGGACAGACAGGTGTTTAGACACTTGTTTTTTCGTGTGTCACAACAGCGAGGGTTGTTCTTAGTGGGAAGTGTCTTGGCAGGTATTAGCATGTCAGTAGTGAGGCGCTTAGAAGCACACAAGGGCCGTTCCACGGGACCTCTTGAGTCAAGTAGGTAGCACAAGATATGGCCCTATGGACATGCTTCACATTTTAACACCATCCCAGAATAAGAGAGACACATCGGAAAGATCAACTTTCGACATCATTATCAAACAACATGAGACAGTCATTCACCCACTATCAATGCTTTTGAAGTATTCTAACACAGCGTGTCATCATCATAAAATAATTTCTGGTAGAGACATCCATGACTGTTACACATATAAGCACATAAATGTATTGTGGGATTCCAAAGTATTCAGGTACTAGTTAGATACGCATGTATTAAGTTCCAATGGTTAGAGTCATTAATACACGATAATGTGAAATAACGTTTCACAATGACTACTTGATGAAATGGTATTTTTCCTAAGTATGTAATTTTTTTAAAAAAACTAGTAACGATAAATAACATATAGTTTTATCATATATATGTGTTATTTTAGTATTTTTTACTTTTATATTTGTAAACAAATTACAATGTTCAGGATTATAACATCATTTCCTGTTTCATGACTACAAAACCAGAACGTGGGGAGGCGTCCTGGTTTTTCTGAAGAAGTCCACGTGACAATAAAGTGGAAGAAAGCTAAAACAATTTCATCTGTCTGTGGGGCCGTTTTCATTCTGTATTTGGTTGCTGTTTTCTAGTTTGCTAACAGTCTCCAGGCTTTGCCTCAAAGGCAATGCACAATTGTGTGCCGAACTTACTGTAAATGGAGCTACCTATACTGAGCCAGAAGATATAGCAAAACTACTGGCCGAGAAATTCAGATGCAACTTTACCCCTCTCTCCTCTTCGACCTTCCCTCAAGAAATACTATCAAATATAACTCCCCCTGCTATCACTAGGAACAGGTCCTTAACACTCTCTCTAAGGCCAGGAACACTGCATCAATGGGATGCCTTCTAAGTACCATGAATCATGACCTATTAGGGCCTCTGGAATTCATACTTAACAGTAGCCTCTAAACAGGCTTCATGCCTCATGAATGGAGAAATGCAACAGTCATCCCTCTGCACAAAGTTGGGCCATCTACAGACCCTGGAAACTACAGACCCATAAGTCTCACCAGTCTTATATGTAAATCCATGGAAAAAATTATCATGGAGATGATCAATAGATATAGTTAACCTCCAGACACTGGACCCAACCCAATTTGGTTTTGTCAAGGGCAGATCATGTCTACTCAACCTGGTAGATTTCTTTGAGAAGGTCACCAGAGCAACGGATGAGGGCAAAATTGTTCACACTGCCTACCTTGACCTGGCCAAGGCATATGACACAACACACCACTTGGGCATTGTTGACAAACTCAAGAGGTTAGGTACAAACCAGTATGTCACCTGTTGGATAGCCAACTGGCTCACACACAGGACCCAGGAAGTTAAAATTGGGGAGTCCACCTTTGCATAGAGGCCAGTCACAAGTGGAGTCCCTCTGAGATCAGTCCTTGGACCACTCCTTTTTGATATTTACTTCTCTGAAGTCAAGACCAATGTCAATGGTCTCTGGATGACTAAATTTGCAGTTGATTGCAAATTAGGAGCAGTCATTGAATTCCACGATGACACAAACGTTCTCCAGAAAGGGCTGACACAGACAAACAACTGGTGTCAGAGCCAAGGACTAAAACTAAATGCCAAGAAATCCATAATAGTATCTTTCAGGAAGTCACCCACCCCTGTTAGCTGTCATATTGACAACACGCCCCTTAGAGTTGACCCAGTAGTCAGGGACCTGGGACACACATAGACAGTAATCTAGCCTTTGACCATTATATGTCGACAGTAGTAAGGAAATCATTCTATGTTGTGGAACTTATAAACAAAGGTATTGCATCTTGGTCCAAGGAAGTCATTGTTCTACTGTATTTTGCATTCATCAGACCTATCATTGAGTACAATGTCCCCTTTGGTATGTACCTAACCAGGCATATCCAACAAATGGAAAATCCGCAGAGATTCCTCACTAAAAGAATGCAGGCTGTAAGTAAATAATGTCCTGTGCAGGCTACCTCAAGGCCCTATCCCTGTATTCATTGTCCTACAGGCTGTTGAGGGGAGATCTATGCTTGTTATATCAGGCATTGTCCAACTCCACTCTGACAGACCTCCTGCATAGCAACAAAACAAACAGCACCAGAATTACCTGTTCTAAAGACTTAAACCTTGCCTGCGATATAAATAGGACCTGCTGGACAGACATGTATGCATCCCAGAGACTACCCCATCCCCAAGAACAAGCTCCCCATCCATGTGCAGCAGAGTTTCTTCCTAACCCAATTCAAGTGTACCTTGGACAATTGGATGGGGAACAGGAAATTCATCCCTGTCTTAGCAACTATGTCTCTAATGCTCTAATGGACACAGGCAACCTGTAAATGGTTCATCTCCCAGGCCCCTGCTTGTAAATTTTTCATCTCCCAAGCCCCTGCTTACACTTATCAAGGGTACCAGAGCTTGTCAGAGATTTGGGATGCATGGCTAGGCTTGAAAAGGCCCTTGTGGTCATTAGCCTAGTAAAAACCTATGAACCTGTTAACTTATATTTCATTCCACACAGATGTAATTCTTTCAGAAAACCATTCTTCTGTTCAGTTTTTGTTAATTCTTTCTGTTCTTTCCCTACAATATCTTAGATCACTATTATTATACATCTCCATTGAATCTGAACACTCTCATAGATATTCATCTGTGAGTTATTTAAATACTATAGTAACACCTCCATGCATTCTTCATCACATACTGTACTCCTTTAGCCTTTTTTATCACTTTATGTACAGTGTCTTACATCAGAAATAAATTTAGTTGCACTTCTTTGTATGCATTTTTAATACAATTTTTTATATAGTTGTCATAATGACACTGCATGTTCTTTGGGGCTTTATGAAATATGTCAATAGAGTAGAATAATATTACCTTTCCTGGATTTTTCTGGGAGTCACTTTGCCCCTACTGCCTGTCAGTTATCCACCCCCTCTCGACCAATCGACCTATTTGTTCTCCATCACTGTGGTGAAGGTTGCCATAAAGACATCCTCAGTTAGTTAGCCATCAGCAGTGGTTTGTGATTTTTTTTTGTGCATGTCCCTACCATCATCACATAGTGAAAACAAGGGGACATGCAGTTGTCAGTCCACAAAGACCATCCTCTCACTTTGACAAGGAGCATCCCCTGGAATCAGTTCTGCACCTCCCCTTGAAGCATAGCAGGTTGTTTCCCTGGTCTCCAGTAAGGAAATCATACCCACCGAATCTGCTCCCAAGTGCACGCATCCCTCGTCACACACCTGGGACAGGTGAGCAGGCTGAAAAAATTGTTAAGACTATATTATACTGTAATTAACTGTAAATAACTGAAATGAGACTGGAATGGAAGTCTTTATCTGTTAATTACCCAAATTTGTACTGAACAGGTGCCAGTCTCTCCTTTACGGGGCCAAGTCTTTCCGTGCTTTCACAGTAAAGTCTGCAAACACTGTAGTTCAGTTAATAATGCTGTATTTGATGTTAACAATATCTGAATACTATCTGCAATAACAGTACTAATAAACAATAGCAGTTTGTGGAAAGTCTGGAATGATGGATAACAATAATAGTGCTGATAAATATATCCAAAGTTTCTGCTCATATATTCTGATTCTCCCGAATAATATCAACTGAAACAGTCTTTTCCTCCTGAATAGTATGGATATTTGACCTGACTTCTATACTCAAACTTGAGTGTCTGTACTGTAAAGACCTTTTTACATATCAGTCCAAAAGCTAACTTACTGACTTCACTGACTGTGTCTGAAGTATATCCTAACAATAACAAAACCCTGTAATGTTTTACATGACTCTTTAGCCTTAGTTTCCAAGCCTTGTCTTGCATGTGCCTCACATTCTATTCTTTATCTAGCATTCCATTGCAAGTACACATATCTTTCCCTTGAGAAATTAACATTCTATAGTTCTCCCTGAAAATTTATTTCTGCACATCTCATTCTTAGCCAGCAAGATTATCTTTTTTCTTTTTAATGAGCTGTCTTTTCCAGAAACTGAATGCATACATGAAAATGCAAGTCTGACTCTATATTTTCAGGACTATTATTCTACCTTAATGTACCATAGTGACCTCACTAACAATACTCTCAGTCTAACAGCCTGAGGTCCCCGATGAAAGTTTACAGGGACCTTCTTTTATAGTTACCTTATATCTGCATTTCAAACTACTGTAATCTGTTTTGAATATACACGCTTTATACCACCTCACTCATAATCTGCAGATGTGTCTTGACAGATAGTGATGTCCTTTATGGTCTCAAAGGTACTATTAGCTAATACCTCCAGGAACTTGGCTAATTTACATAATTTCCAAATAGTTTTAACCGCTCCATATGCAGGAAATATACTTGCCCTGGTGATTACCCCATTACCTAGATCCATAGCTTTAGAGTCTTTAAGTCTAAGTTCTGATGTATGTGTGATATATCTAAAACCTGCACATTATTCTGAAAAGTTTTAATTCTGTGGTTTCTAAAACCGATTAAGCCAGGTAATTCTTTAATCCTGCTGTTCCAGAAACAGCACGGAGAAAATGCCATACATATCCTCAACCTATCTCTGTGAGTCATCAGTTACATTAGCCAGAGTATGAACTCTTAATCTGCCTATTTTCTTCCCTATCTCTGTATGCTATAATGGTATGCTGTAATGGTAAAATTACATGGTCTATTGCCTATGTTTTTTACCTTATGAATTGGTTCCTTATTGTACCATGACGTCTTGCTCTTATAGCAAATGAAACATTTTTTGTTGTCCATAAATTTAAATTCTCAGACATTGTACTGTTTAGTCCATTTCTTTTTTATTGTATAGCCTATCAAATATGATGGCTATTTTCTGAAGACTAATTGAAATCGGCACCTTTATAACTGGTCTTGAAGCATAATTACCATATACTGTATTATCATGTGTCTGTAAATTTTCAGCTAGATTTGTTAATAATTCTATTTACCTTTTTAATTTCAATGTGCTGTAAGAGATGCCTGCCTCCTAAATTTGTGTCTTAAATATCCTGTAGATATTTAAATTATAATAGTTTACTAAAACCCATGCTGTCTGTATTTCAGAACTATACCTTTGCATCCTCTGTCAGTGTCCTTTTAACTTTCTGACTAACGTACAATAATTATGTAAAGTGCACTGTAATCTACAAATTAATTAACAAATTAAGCCTGCTCTGTCATGCCTTGAGTATATTAAATAATTATTACTACATTTTCTTTAAATAGCATATTTTAATAAACCTGTTACAAGTATTTCTGTCACTTTACTCTTAAAACTAATGACTGAATCATGTGAAGTGTAATGTAATTGCATGTTGTAACTAAGTAATATTATATTCTGAAATCTGACTGAAATGTATTATACTGAACTTATAACTGAGTATGAATGTCATATTCTGAACCTTGACTGAAATTTGCATTAAAGTGATACATATTTATATTGAACATTTAAAATAGCCATGTATATTCTTAAAACTAACTAAACCAATATTAAAGGAATATCTTTTGCCAGTGTTACCTAAACACAGATGAAAGCATAAATGAAAACTGGTAAACGTTATATTCTGGAAACTAAACTATTAGTACCTTTTTCTGTCAGTATTGTCTGAGCATAGATAAAAACATAAACTGAAAACTAGTACTGTTATACAATTGTCTGAAAACACGAGACCATTTTCATACTTGGTCTAACTCTAGTTTATATAAATGAACATATATTGTATACAGTTTTTCTATCTGACTTGTGCACCACAGGTCTTGCTAAGTTTAGGCCTTACTCTGCATTGTCCCAGTCACTGCAAAGGTATTGGAGGCTGTTTTTAATGTCCATGTGTCCTTCTTAGGCCTTCCAAACCTCCCCTTTTCCATCTCTTCTGCAAGGCTGGGTGACTGATGTTTTTGACTGTATTTAAAATCAGTCCTGGAAATTATTTCTGCAAAGCAAAAAAACAGTATTAGGCCTTAAATAACATTTGCTGCTTTAACAATTATAAACTGATAGCATTGCTTGTTGCCCTGACTTTATGTACATTTTTCTACATGAAATAAACATATGTTGCTAACATTTTTTAAAGTCTGTAAGCAAACTGATAGTGTGCTATAGTCAACTAAACAAATGTTACTAATAAATACATTGCTTGTTGCCCTGACTCTGTTTACATTTCCTGCATGAAATAAACATAAATTCTTATAAATTTGTAAGCAAACTGATACTGTAGTATATTGAACTAAACAAATGTTACTAATAAAACATTCTTGCAAGTCTGTAACTGAACTGATAATGTACTATAGTGAAATGGAAAGCCTGTGACTTTATTATTAAATCAAATGGAAACCTTAGTGGCAATTTTTCCAGTCATAACCTCAAATGAAACTAAAGTAGTAATCTAACACTGTATTAATATATTAACATTTTTGGCATTCTTGCACTTCTATAAAATTAATCTTAACTGTTTAACTTTCTATGTTTACTCTCATACCCTCAGGTCCTAACATACTGTTCTGTGTGTGAAACTCCACCCACTGTATTAACATAGTTGTTTCTTTAGCTGATGTCATTTAATTTTTTCAGTACTACTGAATGCTGCAAAAATGTATCATTACTGTCTAATTTCTTGGATAAATACTAAGAAATATAATTGCATAAACTGTCACTAAGAAAATTAAATTGATCTTTACCATACTGTTTTATGGCATACAGTACTGTCTTTAATTTAGCTCACTAAGCTGACCTGTAATCTGATAAACTACACATTAGAGTTGAACTGATCTGATTCTGGAAGTTTACTTGTCTGTCTTTTATACAAGTATGTGAAGTTTCTTTACCTGGAAGTTTACTTGTATGTTGTATGTCCTTTATGCAAGTATGTGAAGTTTATACACATTTATTACTAGAGTTGAACTGATCTAAATATGGAACTTTACTTGTCTGCCCTTTATACAAATATAACATAGGAGTTGAACCTTTGGCTTTAATGACACATAGTATTTATGATGCACTCTTTTCATACATGGGATCTGAACTTTAGCTTTTCTTGGTTAGGGGTTGCCACAGCAGATCACCGGTCTGCTAATGATTGGCAGTGATTTTTTATGGTGTTGATTTGCCAGCCTGAAGCTCAACCTTAAAAGAAGGAACAGCCAGACACGCATGCACCTACCTGCACGTCTTTAATATTCACTCAGCCATGGAGAGAACATGCAGACTCCATACAGAAGGCATACTATCACTTTTAAAATGTAGCATTGACTTTAAATTTTACATTCTGTAAACTAGCACAACATTATTTAATATCTGTGAATGTGTTTTGACTCTATCTGTATCAAGATATTATTTTTGCATTGCAACAATTTACTACCATAATACAAATGTCTTAACATTGTCTGTTATATAAAACAATAACACAAAAATTCATTTACCAAATTTGTAACTGTAAACCCTTTATTCTGTGAATTAACTTGACTGTCATTTCTGGTATACCCTACACAACATAAATGCATACGGCTACCCTTTTTTCTCACTGGCCATTCCCAATACGTTTTTCTGAACACTTCAGCTGTGTCAGCTGAATTTGAATTTATTTTATCTTTATCCCATAAATCTGCATGTTCTTTTTGTAACCAATTCTTCAAATTCTGTACATTTGCACAAACTACTGCATGCAATTTTTTACAAGTGTCATCTGTGTGCACTACTGTATATTCTGTAACGTTTTTATTTTTTTTTTTATAAATTCGTTGTTACTGAAGTCTGAAACAACATATAACCCTAATGACATGTCCATGTCTAGTACAGAGCTGTTACAATTTGAATTAACTGCTATAATCTTTGACCCTTTAAATCTCGACAAAATGATATTCATGTCCCCTAATAACTGTCTATTTGTAACTGAAGTTGATTTGTCTGTATTAATCAGTACATTATTCCATAATTTTTCAGTAAACAATGAAATATTGTAATTTCTATATACATTAAACAATGACAAATAAATGCCCTGGCTTGCTGCTCGACTGCCATATCCTTTATATATAAGATGAAATTAAAAAAAAAAAAAACTACAGTGATTTAAAACATTAAAATATTCATTTGATCCTCACAGAAAGTCACTTATAATGGTGTCTGAAAATTCCTGCATAACTTAAAGAAATACTGACATATAAAAAGGGACTGGCTCTCACATTCAGAGATACAAGGTAAAAAAAAACATAAAGAACTGTAGAATAGAACAGAAGAAGAAAACTGTAGATAAATCCTTTCCATAATCAAGACAAATCATGGTCAAATGGGTCCTGAGGCAGAATACTGGCCCAGGACTCCCCAACTATGTCACTATTCTTTTTTTACTTGGCCAAGTCTCCCCAATTACCATTATGAATCTTGACATTGTTCTTTTGCATATTTTATGCATTTTGTGCATTGCATTACATTTACTGTGCTTGGATTTTTATATTTTTTATTAATAAGTTTGTACTAGGCTATCAACCACAAGGGTTTCTGCAAGCCTGGCCATGCAAAACAACCCAGTTTTGTCCAAGAATTCCTTGGATGCCTATATGGTGGGGTATGTTAGTATAGACGCAGCTAACGGTTATGTGGGGGGTATGTTGGTGATTAATTTACTTACTGTCAACCTCTGTCTATCAGAGACATGGGAGCCAGACTGGGGGTGAATTTATGATTTCCCATCCAATAATCAAGGTTACTTTTGGGTAGGGTCAGGGATGAACTCTGTTTTACATAGATGGGGGGTTTATTTCATAGTGTGGGATCATTTGAGACACATTTTGGTCCCTCCAGCAGGTTCTATTTATGTTGCAGGCAAAGTTCAGGTCCTTGGATCTAGTGTTTCTGGTGCAGTTTCTCTTGGAGATGTGCAAGAGAGCCATCATAGCTGGATCTGAGGATGCCTTATATGCTAGGTACAGATTGCATCTCAATAAACTGTAGGAGACTGCATACAGAGGTGGGACCTTAAGGTGATCTGTGTAGGACAGATTATTCATACCCTGGATTCTTCTGGTGAGGAACCTCTGAGGGCATTCAAACTGTTGCAAATAGCTAGTTAGGTACATGCCAAAGGGGGCATTGTACTCAATGATGGGTGTGATAAGGGATGAGTAGAGTGGTACTATAACTTCCTTGGACCTGGATGCCATACCTTAGTTTCTGAGTTGAAGACATGGAATGATTTTCTTACTATCTTGGCTACATGTTGGTTGAATGTCAGATTACTGTCTACATATATTCCCAGATCCCTAGCTATCAGGTCAGCTTTTCACTGTCTTTTATCACTGAGGTAATTAGTTTGGGTAGATGATTTCCCAAAGGGCCCTATAATGAATTTCTTTGCATTGAGTTTTAATCCATGGCTTTCACACCAGTTATTTGTTTGTGTTCGACCTTCTTGTAGGATGTTAATGTTGTGGGGGGGATCTATGATAGCTCCCACTTTGCAGTCATCTGTGAACTTGATGAGCCAGAGGCCTTTGACATTAGCCTTAACTTCAGAGAAGTAGATGCCAAACAGCAGCAGGCCTGATATGGAGTCCTGCGGTACTCTGCTGGTGACCCGTCTCTTGGTGGGGATGGTCTCATCAAGCCTGACTTCTTGGGTCCTATCTGTAAGCCAGGTGGCAACCCAGTGAGCTATATAGGGATTTGTGCCTAGTTCTGAGTGTTTGTCAGCAATACCTGAATGAGGTATTGTATCAAACTCCTTGGCCAGGTCAAGGTAGGTGGTATGCACCAATTTCCCCTCATCCATAGCCATGGTGACCCTCTGAAAGAAGTCTGCTAGGTTAAGTAGGCAAGACCTTTCCTTAACAAAGCCAAACTAGGATGGGTCCCATGTCTGTAGGTTGCTAATGTCCTTGTTGATTATTTCCATGATAATTTGTTCCATGGCTCTGCATATTAGACTTGTCAGACTTATGGGTCTTTAGTTCTTGGTATCAGTTGATGGTCCATCCTTATGAAGAGGGATGACTGCTGCAGCCTTCCATTCACCTGGCATTTAACCTGTTTTGAGGCTCTAGTTGGAAAGTACCTCACATGTTCCTGCTAGGTAATATTTCAGGCTATTTCGGTGCCAACCAAGGATACAGTTAGGGCCCATTGAAGCAGTGTTTTTGGCCTTAGTGAGTACCTCCTGGTCCTTTTTCCTGTTGATAGTTGTGGGTGATATGCTAGAAGGGACTTCATAGGGGGTAGTGGAGGGGTGAGTAAGGGGGGTGAACTTATATTTATCAGCAAGTGCATTTGCCATGTTACCCTGGTCAGTGAAGGTTGTGCTATTTACCACTAGTTCTGCACACTGCTGAGTATTACCTTTAAGGTTCCTGACATAGCTGAAGAAGGTCTTGTGATAGTCCTTACCCTGAGAGGCTATTCTGACCTCATAATTGACCTTGAGGCTAATAGGTCTAATAACATCCATCAAGGTGCTTAGTTGAATCAAGAACTCTTGTCTATATGAGAGTTGCTCTTTCTGATTTTGACCACGACTTTTTTCTTTTATTATATAGTCTGTTAAGGTAAGGATTCCACCAGTGTGGTTTGTTTTTGGTGTTAGATCTGGGCTTATATCTGCTAGGTGTGGCAGCCTCAATGCAATCATTTACACGTTTGTACATGGTTTCTGTAAATAATTCTGAACAGGTAGCTGTGTTCTTGGGGTTTGAGGGAGCCATGAAATTTGACAAACTGCTGCTTAAGAGAGCATTGTTTGCTTTAGAATATTCCCTAACTCTTACAGGTTTAGTTGTGTTTTCCAGGTTTATTTTTATTTCAAGGGCGACAGCTTTGTGGAACAACTTCACCAATGAGGATGTGACATGGGGGGGGGGGGGGTTGAAACATTTTCCAGTGTTGGTGAGTACTAGGTCCAATATATTTTATCTTCTGGTTGGAGAGTGCACTATGTGGTCCAAGGTGTTTGTGTTGATAAATTCCTGGAAATGTTGCACCTGTGAGTTATAGGCAGTGTTCATTTCTCAGTCTCATGAGGGGTAGTTAAAGTTTCCCATGAATAGGGTATTTAGTTGCATGGTGAATGCCCCTAGTAGGTCTATGTAAAAGCTGTGAACTTCATGGGTTATAGAGGATGTCCTGTAGCTGGTCAGGACAAGGTAAGGAACCTTGTCTATGGAGACTTGGACATGGATGCTTTTCTTCCTCTGTCTCCTCTGAAAAGGGGCTATGCTTAGTCAGGCAATCCTAATGAATAAGTGCAATAAATAAATGAAAAATAAATATCCAAGCAGCAATGCTCATATATCAAGCAGAGGTCACTGATACATTGTTTTATAGGCTGGTAGATTGGATTACAGTTTACATCATTCTGATCATAATTCTTTGTAATGCATGAAGCTTTATTTGATCCTTTTACTACCAGTTGCAGAAAAAGAAAATATTGACAATACATTGCTAAGAGTTGACCTAGTTATTCAGGAATTGGGAACTTATGTGGACAGTCACCTCACTTTTGACCAACATGTATATTATTCTAAGAAAGCCTTTTTATATTGTCTCCTTCTATATTGCATAGCTTATAAACAAATGGATTGTGTCTAGATCTAGGGATGTCATTGTACCCCTTTATTCAGCCATCATTAGGGCAGTCGTTGAATATAATGCCTTCATTGGCATGTATCTGTTCTGCCACATGCAACAACTGGAATGCCCACAGAGATACCTAACTAAAAAGAATACATGGCCTAAACAACATGTCCTACATGAATGGACTCAAGCCCTGTCACTATACTCGGTATCCTACAGAACTCTAAGTATTGACCTGTGTCTGGCATGCAAGGCATTCTCTGACCAATTTCTGATGGTTTTACTGCACATCAGCAAGTCAAATAGTATCAGAAATACTCAGTCTAGGGATCTAAACCTCTTCTGCAACATCAGCAAAAGTTTGGAGGGACAGGTATATCTCATGGAGAATACTGCTCCTGTGGAACAGTCCCGCATCCACATAAGACAAAGTTCATCTCTGTCCCTTTTCAAGTGGAAAACAGAAAATTTACTCCAGGACTGCCCCCCCCCCCCGTATTACTAATGGAAAGAGGCAATTCCTAAATGTTTTTGTCTCATGCATGGGTCCCCTAAATTATCTATGGTATGATCCTAGTTATTCTCATTACGGGTAATATATAATTATCAACCATGGGACGGGTAAGGCCAGTCTATAACCAAGTAGAATAGGTTATCTCAAGCACAAAAAGGGAAATTGGCTAGGCTTAAAATAGCCCACAAACAAGGGCAGTTAGCCTAGTACTTACCTATTTACCTATAAAAGTGTAGGACTGCAAAGTATTTTATGGCCATTCAAATCTTTTGAAAGCTGGTAAAGCTCTTACACTATCAAAGAGCCAGCAGGCAGAAACAAATTGCTTCTCTGTAGAAGTAAAAGCTTTAAAAGCTGTTAGGCACTTTGTTCTACTAAACTTCCTGTTTATAAGTATGGTAGAATGAAGTTATAATAGCTTTTAAAAGCTGTTTTATCTTCTGCTGCTGTTCTTCGTCAGCATTGTTCTCTGTTAGTTCCTAGTGCTAGACCTCATCATAGCAGTGCTTAGGTGTACTTAGCAAGCTTTTTTTAAGCACCCCGAGTGATGTTAGGATCAGGTATTGAGCTAGGGGTATATTAAATAGTGTCTATATCATATTATCGTATGATATAAATAGTGAGCGCTGTTTCATCGTACCGATAATATTGAAACAGCAAAATATCGAACATACGGAATAGCAAATTATTTTCCCATGGAAAAAATTTGCTGCTCTGTAAAAAAAACTTAAACACAAATTTAAGTGGGGGGTTTGCCTCCCCATGTGGGGGGCTGTGCCCCCCACACACCCCCTACTTAAATATACCAACTCCGAGATTGCACCATAGCAGACGAAAAGAAAAAATTAGATGTTCCGTGACTTCGCTATTTTTGCCATTTTGACAGTATCGGATCGACTAAATCGCATTCACTATTTAGTCCATTCGATACTGTCATATAGACTCTATTAAATAAGTTTAACTACGTTTATCAATTTCGAAGTGTAATCATGGAGCTCCATGTAACTTTTTATGCTTCAAGATATACAAAGAATAATAATTGTTTTTTATCCAGAAACACATACTCTTTTTAGATCTGAAATCACATCAGCATTATTTTAGTACCTTTTTTTTATTTTATTCTGAACAGAACTGAATGCTACATATTTATTTTTGTCTGACTCTTTGGTAAATGTTATACCCTGTCAGTTTTCAAAGGCTCTTCTGGTGTGACTTCAACCCTAACTTCAAGTGACAAAGTCTCTCTCTGTATTACTTCAAGATATTATAATATGTTTTAGATCAAGGCACCTCAGTAATCTCACTTTCGTTTTGTTTTGTACGGCTGAATAGCTTTTAGGGAAAATAAGCAACAAAATTTTAAATGTGTGCACATGCTTATTTTGTTATAACACAAACCTAACTACTATCCTTGTAAAACAGTATTATTTTTGGTTTTAAGTTAAAAAAAGCACACTAATAATATTACTCAGATAAAACAGACCGAAAAATGGTAAATGTATATTTTTTGGGAATCGAATGGAAAAATAAAGTACAGGATAACTATATAAGACTACTGATGATACCATGTAAAAAAAGGATCATTTATCAACAACCATGTAAGGTATTACAGTAACGTTCTCAGAATAATGTATCATGACCATCAGCTAGAAAATACACTTAGCTGGTGGGCATAAGTTTATCTTCTTGCAATGATTGTAAAATGGGGGGAGGGGGTCATATGTCCAATGACAAAAAAAAATAATATATATATGTGTGTGTGTGTGTGTGTGTGTGTGTGTGTGTGTGTGTGTGTGTGTGTGTGTGTGTGTGTGTGACATGTAGTGAGGTAGTGGTTACATAATGCACTTTTTTCTTCTTTTATTACCTAAGTGGTTCATTCTTTCACTTTGCCAGCCAATGCAATTATGTACTTGTTTTCTGTAGCATAGTTATTTTGATTTATTGCTGATGGAAACATGTACACTGAATATACTATATAATATGAACTGCAGGAATGTTGCCTAATTCTGTTCCTTTTGGTATGTAGCTGTGATTGGCCCTACTGTTAAGTTTGTTACATTAGAAAAGGAGCAGAACATACTGGAAGATGTCTGTACACGAAACATTACTGCTGACTGAGGTAGAATAACCAGAATATGACAGAAAAAACACGTAGTACAAACTGAAGAAAAGAACGTTGGACATATTTTGATGTAGAATTACAGAGCAGTGGTACATTGTAATTTAAAAACAGCAGTTATAAACGTGAAATACTTCTGCAACTAATAAAAGTATGTTTTTATTTCTATAACACTCAGGAGAAAATATGTGCACTATATCTATTAGCACAGTGGATTAAGGCTATGAGTCACGAGCAGGTTGCTTCCTGTGTCCATGCATCTATGCATGCAAAGTTACCATTTTGATCCTTGGGCAGACACAATTCTGTGGACATGGCTACTTCTGGAGATGGCCAGTTTGGGAGTCTAGCTTGCTGTGTAGGGGAGAGCAGG
This sequence comes from Protopterus annectens, assembly GCF_019279795.1. NCBI lineage: Eukaryota > Metazoa > Chordata > Ceratodontiformes > Protopteridae > Protopterus > Protopterus annectens. The sequence goes on from NC_056731.1 coordinate 1,914,713,604, forward strand.
ATTTTCATTCTCTTCCTGCACATAGGAGCTTTTAAGACTGATTATTGGGCAGTTATGATGTCCATTTGTGAAAAGTGGTCATCTGGCATGAGTTGACATTTATTTTATTTATTTTATTTTATTTTACATTTGTTGACCGGGATAGTCTGACTGGATACATGTCCATTTTCAGTGGAAGCCCGGGGAGAAAAGCTCCAAGGTAGAACATACAGTAAAAAAATCACAAAATGATTACAAGTTACACACAGTTTACAGGCTCCAGTCAAGCAAGAAGGTAATATAATCATCTGGAATGGCAAGCAGAAAAAAGTCTGAGTTCTGTTTTAATACAAAATAATGAAGCGCTTTTCGTTTGCTTCCAAAGCAAACTTCTTCAGATTATCTGAATTATCAGATTTTGTATTAAAACAGAACTCAGACTTTTTTTCTCCTTGCCATTCTTGTGTTCATTTGTTCCAGATGAGAAAAGAAGCAACTTTGTTTTGTTAATGTTTAATATCAGCTGACGGTTAGAGAGCCAGTTTTCAACTATATTGAAAGTATTCTGGGTTAATGTCATTAGATCTGTCGGGGAGATGGCTGAACAAATCAAGGTGGAGTCATCCGCATATTGGATACAGGTAGCATTTGGGATGACAGTGAGAAAGTCATTAATAGACAGAGAAAAGAAGGGGTCCTAGTATGGAGCCCTGGGGGACACTAGGGTGACAAGTAGATGGGTTGATAGTTTGTCCTGCCATAGGACGGCTTGTTGTCCACCACACAGGTAAGACTGGAACCACTGAAGCGCACAGCTATTTAGTGAGAATGCCTTAAGGGTGTGCATGAGTATTTAGTGGTTTACCATATTGAAGGCCTTGGAGAGATCTAAAAAGAGGGCTGAGGAAAGCTTGCTATTATTTATTATTATTTATTATTATTGAATCATGAGTGATGCCATTGGCATCACCCATTCTTATGAGCAATTCTATGAGTGTTTTAGTGATGTGAGGTGGTGCCACCCTGACGTGGGAGGCAGAGGTTCAGGACAGGGAGCCGGATATTTCCTCACAGCCTTTTATTCAATACCATTATCTTCTACTATCCTGACTGTTGTTTGTGTTTACTTATCAGTACATATTTTATGGTGGAGCAGGAACAGAACATGGCTGTCTGCTGCAGAAGGCAGGAGTGTCTTTCTAGGCAATGGTGCACGTGCGTGTGTTTGTATGTGTGTCAGTCCACTTCACATCTGCTCTGGTGTTATTGTCATATGTGTGTCTGAAGATTTCGTATCATTCTGGCATCCTTCTGAAAGTCCATTTGTAGGTTAGGAGGAGAAACAGGCAAGACCACCTTAGTTTCTGCTGGCCACTGCATCTGATGCTGGGTTATGAATGGTCACCAGGTCTGCCTTTCAGCAATGGGATAATGGATACTCTGCTTGACATGGCCTAGAGGAGTGGCTGCTGCCCTCTGTGTCTGCCTCTTAGGAGGAGGGCTGATAAAGACTCCTCTTCTGAAGATAGACATAGGGTTTCCTCATCTGCTAGACATGGCTAACAGTGAACACCTTCTGGCACACCTGGTAAAGATGTGGCAGGCCATGGCTAGCTGATCTCCAAAAGAGCAACCAGCCCATAATATTAGCCACTCAGGACAGTAATGCCTGGGTTTGTTGACCTCTGGGCTGGCCTAGCAGCCAGACATGCTGGGAACCCACCCTATCCTCATTCTGATGTTTCCCTTGCCTTATGTGTCATTTCCCGTTCCTTGTTCATTGGCCAGCCATTCTCGTCACTATATTTATTTTTATATATTATTTCTTTATTTTACATTTGCTTATTCGGCAATACAACCCTTTTTCAGTGGAGGCCTAAGGAGAAAAACTCCAGTACAAAAAAAAAACAACAACAGTTATAATATAACATATTAGGAATGTTACAAAATAATAAAAACATACAATATAAAATATTATATTATACACATACTACACAAACAATGTAAAAAAATTAAGAAAGAAGCATAAAAAGAAATATATTGAAATAAAGTATAAAAACTCATGAAATATACTGACATAAAATGAACTGGGATATAAATATCAGCAACAGGTAAAACAAATGTAGAAAATAGAACAGTATTAGAGGTAGAATAGTAATTTTGCATGTAAGGAATATCATTTGTGTTAACTAAATAATGTGTTCAAGAGCTGTAGATATATACCAGTGTTTAGTAGGGAATGTTTTGGTTAGGTTTTGTAGAGTTAGATGTAGTTATTATAGGTTTTTTGCATGTTTTTAGTGTGTTATTTTGTAAGATAAAGAACAGATATTTAGTAATGATGTGTACCAATAGAAGTTTATACAGTGTAAAAAACCTATGTTTGTCCTGGTCCAGGGGAATAGTGGATAGGCACTGGTTAGGGATAGGACGTCAAGATTGCTTCCAGATATTATATACTCTGCTAATACATCTGAATCTAGTATCGTCTTTCAATTTTAAAATATACTTTAAAGTTTTAAAAATCTTAGTATGTGGATAATAGACTCATGGAATGTTAAAGGCTTCCAGAACTTGAAAAAAAGGAAATAATTTTTTCATTTACTTCTCCAGTCAAAAGCATGTTTTATTTTGTTACAAGAAACCCATTTGACTAACGATCAATGGACTGCCCTTAAAAATAAGAAATGGATCAGAGAGGTGATAGCTTCGGAAGGGACAACTAATAGTGCAGGGGTGGCGATTATTATTAAAAGTCAGTACCAAGAGAAAATCCTAGATTTTAAAATGGACAAAGAGGGAAGATGATGTTATGTGATTCTTGTATCCAAACTTTACGATAAACCGGTGATAATTCTTAACATATATGCCCCATGTACCAATCAATAATTTTTCATAACATCACTTTATTTTATCCTGAATCAATATAATAATTACTATATAATAATAGGAGGTGACTGGAATACATACCAAGACCCTAAATTAGATAAATCAAGCTCCCATAGGTCCTTTAATAACCAAGCAGTGATAGCACTACAGGAATTTAAAACAGATTTTAAATTATATGATCCATTTGAATACAATAAGAATCAAATGAATGCAAATAACTTTACATTTTATTCAAGTTGTCATAAAATGTGGTCCAGGATCGACTTTTTTCTAATTTCAGATGCACTAATGTTTTTTGATCCCTATATATACATACAAGCTCGACATTTGTCGGATCATTCTAGGATCACATTAACTTTCAATAAGGACACTAGTCATAAGATACGCTTTAGAGGTTATAATTGGACATTAAATCCATATCTATTGCATAAAGAAGATGTAATAAAAGAAGCTCAGGAGTTCCTTAATTAATTACTAGCTAATCTTTCGGAACACCGTCATCCGTCTGACATAGAATGGGCAATTACCAAAACACAAATTAGAGGAATGTTTCTCCAAAAGGCTACTTATTATAAGAAATTACATATGACAGACATACAAGAATTGGAAACTAAAATTAAATTACTGGATCAGGATCTAATTGGGAATTATAGTAAACAAACTGAAACGGAGTTATTAAAATGTCAGAAGGACCTTTTTTTACTACAAAACAGTAAATTATCATTTAATGAGCAGAAAATGCTGGTAAAATATGCCAATCACATACAGACCCCTTCAAAAGCACTAGCACGTATTATTAATCAATCGAAAATACCTTCTCAAATCTCTGAAATACACTTTAATAATAAAACATATACCAATACTGATGATATCATGAAGGCATTTGAACTAATATTTTCACAAGTATATGGTGAGCAACAGGAAGCAAATATAAATAAGAGTAATAATGATTTTCTACAGAAAATTATCTTTCCGAAGATTGGTGATGAGCTTCATATGAACTTAGTTAAACCAATTTCTTCAGAGGAGATAACTGATGCAATTAAGAAGTTGAAGCCATATAAAGCTCTGGGACCGGATGGTTTGACCACAGAATTCTATAAAACTTTTAGTGATATATTGGGGAAAATACTTCCACAGGTATTTAACTATATAACTAACAATAAAATTACTGACCCGCACTTTAATGCTTCGAAAACTATTCTTATACCGAAATAGAACACTGATTTACATAACCCGGATAATTATAGACCTATTTCACTTTTGAATATAGATATGAAAATTATGACATCGATTTTGGCTAATAGATTGAAGAAGGTAATTAACCTGATAATATCAGATGAACAAGCCGGTTTTATAAATGGCAGACAAACTACAGATAATACGTTATCACTTCATACACTGATTTCTTATGCCACTCACAGGAACTTTAATGCATATGCACTCATAACTGACGCACAAAAAGCTTTTGATAGAGTAAACTTAGAATGTTTGTTTGATATTTTAGCATGTTTTAATATACCGCAAGAATTCATTTTAACTTTAAAAAAACTATATATTAATCCTTATACAAATCTAGTTATTAATAGGAATCTCTCAAAAAGAATTCAAATTAAGAATGGTACCCGCCAAGGATGTCCGTTATCTCCTATATTATTCAATTTATATTTAGAACCATTATTTCTACATATCAAACAAAATATTTATCACAATGCTCCAATAATTTATGGTACGAAGATTTCCATGGCTGCTTTTGCGGACGATTTGAATATTTACTGCACAACACCTGTTTCAGATATTAAGAAAATATTAAAAGCGGTGGAAGACTTTGCAAAAATATCTAATTACAAAATAAATTAAAAAAAAACCCAAGGTATTCCCATTAAAGATGCCTACACCCTTCTCGCTTTTACCATTGGTAGGGCAGGTAAAATCCGAAGAAAAAATAAAATATTTAGGGGTTGTTTTTTCAACAGATAATAGAGACTTTTACGTAAATAATGTTAAGTTAATTTGGGAACAGATAGTCTCTGATTTAAAAAGATGGGATAATCTGAAATTACCAATAATGGCAAAGACCTCAATTATTAAAATGAACATACTTCCCAGAATACTATATATCTTTAGAGATACTCAAGTTCAAATTTCCAGGAAATTCTTCAAACAACTTCATACAGAATTAGCTAGATTTGTATGGGAACCTAGAAAAGTTAGGATATCTTATGACAAACTGATGACTCTGAAAAATAGGGGTGGGTTGGAACTGCCGAATTTTGAAACATATTATTTAATAATAAATGCTAATAGAATTCTAAGAGTAGTTAACTTTGATAGGATCAATTCGAAATGGGCTCCTAAGTGGTTGATTCTAAATCATAAACATGTTGCTGGTCTGGGTATTAATTGTAAGGCATTACCTTTTTTAAACAAAGATACCCTTAAAATGTACGCTTTGATGGAGCATATCAAAATATATATAATATCAGTACAAAGTCTGTTTAACTCACTAAATCTTTTACAATATATGATGATTTTTCAACCATTTCACAAAAACCCGAATTTGAAAATTGGTAATCAGTTGATAGACCTTAAGAAATTCCCACTTATAAGTAATTTAACCATACTCGATTTATATCCCTTTCTAGGTATCTCAATACATAACATACTAAGAGAGATGGATCTCCCTAACTCGTATTTAATTATAATAAGACAGTTAAAGGACTTATCAATAAGTTATTTTAGTAATAGGAATTTCAAAATTAAAGAAGAAGATTTAAACATTTGCCTAAACTTATGGCAAACCTTAACACAGGAATGTAAATATATAACAGCGTCATATAGTTTGATGAAAGAGGTGAAATACAATAACCAAATACTTTTATAGAAATACTGGAAGGAGAAATTGTTAACGATTGAAGATAGTAAAATAGTGAGAGCAATTAACTTAACCTTAAAATCAGTGTCCCTTCAAAAGTTATTATTTACTCAGTTGATGATATTTAATAATACGTATTATACGCGTCTCACTTTACATAAATTTAACTAAAAAAACTCACCCAAATGCCCATATTGTATAGATCAAATGGCTGACCTTTTACACATGTTCTGGAGTTGTAAATGTATTTTTAAACTCTGGAATTCTTTGAAATTCCAACTACAAAAAATGGGATATCAACAGTCTACACTTTCTTGGGAGTTTATGATTCTGCATATTCCGCCAACTAATTTGGATAGATCCCAAAGGATCATACTCGTAAATATTTTTTTGTTAATGAAGCTGTATATAGCTACAAATTGGTTGAATCCATCCCAGACTTCATGGGAAAATTTCAAGAGTGTAGCGATAAAACATATCTTAGCACATACATTATTAATTAGTGATCATAAGAAAAGTGTAAATAATACAAAAATATGGGAGCAAATCTTTAACATTGTCTTAGCTTAAGGTTCCATTCCACTTTTCTCCGGGAAGTACAGACTAACTATGGAGTTGTCTATAGATAAGCCTTATACTGATACTAGATTTTTATTCTCTTTTTTTCTGTAATATTTATTTAGAAGTGTATAGTTGTGTATAATGACTCTATGTAACTGTTGGAAGCATTCATGTATATATTGTAAATAGGTTGTAGTACTGTATTAACATTTGGAAAAAAAAAAGAAAAATAAAGAATTATTATTGAAAAAAAAAGAAAATAGAACAGTATAGTAGAAAAAATACAGTATACTAGAAAAGAATATTTGTTCAGGTCCTGCATGTATGTGCCCATGCAGTGTCCTCCACACCTTTGTTTACATGCCACTTTCTCCACCTGTGTTGTTCTTTTCTTCATATGGTGTGTACACCACTTTGTCTGTCTGTGTTGTTCTTGCCTTTGTGTGCGCATACCACTTTGTCTGTCAGTGTTGTTCTTGCCTTTGTGTGCGCATACCACTTTGTCTGTCTGTTATTCTTGCCTTTGTGTGTGTGTATACCACTTTGTGTGTCTGTGTTATTCTTGCCTTTTTGTGTGTGTATACCACTTTGTGTGTCTGTGTTATTCTTGCCTTTGTGTGTGTGTGTGTATACCACTTTGTGTGTCTGTGTTATTCTTGACTTTGTGTGTGTGTATACCACTTTGTGTGTTTGTGTTATTCTTGTCTTTGTGTGTGTGTGTGTGTGTGTGTGTGTGTGTGTGTGTGTGTGTATACCACTTTGTGTATCTGTTATTCTTGCCTTTGTGTGTGTATACCACTTTGTGTGTCTTTGATATTCTTGCCTTTGTGTGTGTGTGTATACCACTTTGAGTGTCTGTGTTATTCTTGCCTTTGTGTGTGTGTATACCACTTTGTATGTCTGCGTTATTCTTGCCTTTGTGTGTGTGTATACCACTTTGTGTGTCTGTGTTATTCTTGCCTTTGTGTGTGTGTGTGTGTGTGTGTGTGTGTGTATACCACTTTGTGTGTCTGTGTTATTCTTGCCTTTGTGTGTGTATACCACTTTGTGTGTCTGTGTTATTCTTGCCTTTGTGTGTGTGTATACCACTTTGTGCATCTGTTATTCTTACCTTTGTGTGTGTATACCACTTTGTGTGTCTTTGTTATTCTTGCCTTTGTGTGTGTGTATACCACTTTGTGTGTCTGTGTTATTCTTGCCTTTGTGTGTGTGTATACCACTTTGTGTGTCTGTGTTATTCTTGCCTTTGTGTTTGTGTATACCACTTTGTGTGTCTGTGTTATTCTTGCCTTTGTGTTTGTGTATACCACTTTGTCTGTGTTGTATGTATATTCCTGCTACTTGTCCTTCTACCTCTATCCCATCCACAGCCATCCCTCAGTGCCTTCACCACCTAACCATTTTCTTTCCTTCCCCTCACCTTTCACGTTTACCATTGCTTGCTACTCTGCCCTTTCCTACTTTCCTATGTAATCAACTTGTTCCCTATTTATATTCAGAACATGGTTGCAGCTGTGCTGTGCACACTATCAGTAGTCTTTCTATTAGCCACTATGTTCAGCTGCACTGCCCATCTTATGCTGGCCATGCTCTAGTTAGAACTATATATCACTGCATTACACACTTGAGCAAGCATTGACTAGGCTGCACTAGCTTACATCACTACTATACTCATGCACACTACTGTAGTGCAGCTTGTGAAGCAGCCTATCACTATTTCTCCCATTACTGCTATACCTCTCTTTTTGTATGTTGCCTTTCGTTTAGTATACATGTGCTATCCACTACCTAATGTATGCCTGACCAGCTCACTATTCACTGTCTAAAACATGTCTGATTAGCTCTGTGAAACTTTGCTCAGGGATCTTCTTGAATATTAGGGATGTGCAGCTGCCCAGCACTTGTCCATGAATCCTAGCAGTTGTTTCCTTTATGCAACTTTATGGTTTCTGAAAAGATACCTTGCAGATATCAACTAATTTCACTGTGTCACTAGATTAGAGCTATCCCTTCATCCCATCATGTATATCAGGAATGCCTCTGTTTTTCTCCTGCCTCAGTGGTCTTGAATAAAATATAATGAATCAGAGAGTGTATCCTGTGCCTACAAAGTAAATTAACCCTTGGCTGTTCAATGTCTATTACCCATCAGTGCAGTCCTTCCAGCAGGTTGATGTCTTTTGTGGGTGAGACCAACCTACATACATGTAATAGTCTAGACAAGGGTGGAATATTTTATTGAGAGTCAATATAATTTGTCTGTTTAAATAGCTAAAAGGGTGAAATATCACAATCTACTTTTACTGAAATTTATAAACATTTGAAAGAGTTTTGTCATGTGGGCAAATACGTGAAATTTTCCATGTGAATGACTTTGCCCTGGCAACCTTTGTTTATTGTAAACCCAAAGGATTACCTACTTCAGGGTTAAAAAAAAATATCTTATTTGAGCTTTTCTTAACTTCAGAAGAACTTTAATATTGGTCATCTGCACTGTGATGTGTCCTCCAGTATTGCCTCCCTGATCCTATGCATAATATCCTTGGGGAATTTAACCTGTCATTATGCAAGTAGTGTTGATGGTAGAAAGACCAATTGGTGCAATGGTTAAGGTGTTTGTCCTTGCAATGACAAGGTGCAAGGTTTGATCTTCCCTTCTGGTAGGAGCTAAACAGTAGTTAGAGTGCTTTCAGGGTGGTTAGCATTAGTATTGTAAGGTCATTTTACTCTGTTCCTTTTTTGAAGTAGCTATTACCAGAGCAAATATATCTACAATTATTTTGCCAAAGGAGAATACTGTAACATTTCACCAGACTGAGTACAATACCCCTCAAACTCTCAACAGAAGAAATTTGGACAAAGCCAGAAATAATGGGGGGACAAAGGCCCAAAATTAGGGACAGATTTAAAATATTGCTCCTATGAACTTAGAAAGTTGCTAGAATTGCATAGTTTCCTTTGTTATTTACTTTCTGAAGGGTATGAAGTCTGAAACTCAAACGACTGTCATTATTTAGTATTATTTAATGACTTCAGAACTCAATGATTTGCCAGAAACCACAAATTTTATAAGGAACAGACCAAAACAAGAGGGGAAAATCTAGACATTATGTGGAAATCTGAGCAGTTGAGAGGTATGCTGAGTACCATATTTACTTGTGAACAGAATATAATCTGTCTTGTAAGGCATAGCATTGTCCTGAGCAGGAAACCTCTGATCTCAGTTTTTCATAATCAGAAAAACAAAGATGTGTTTGGGTCTGCTGAACGAAACTTTACTTACAAACATCAACACCTATATGAGATATGCATTCTTAGCACTGTGGGTGACAGCTCTCTCAAAGTGTACATTTTAATTACATACATTTTTTCTTAGCCTGGCAGTGTGCTCATGTATCCTGTGGTATCTTTTAAATACTGAGTTCTTGCTAGGCATATGAGCCAATCTATCTCTATAACTATCTCTTGCATTTGTAGTATTTGTTATACTATGTTTATTCAGGTGTGTATTTGTTATATTATGTAGATTAAGTAGATTCAAGTTTGTATTGTTGTGGCTGACAGTGGCTTTTTTATAAATAAATAAATGGACATCTAGTTAGATAGACAGAGAGAGAAATGCACAGATAAATAGATAAGAAGACAAGCAAACAAATGCATAAGGGTACTTAACAGTGGACATCAAAAGACTCAGACTTGTGCTCTCATTTTTGGGGTTCCTACAGTTACTGAGCTCTCAACACATTGAAGAATTGACATCATACCCAGCTGTGCCCAGCTTGTGTAAAATCCCAGCACATGGGGGATACTGTAGGACCTTCAGAATTTCAAGAAGGCAGTATCAACCAGATGACTTTAGTCTAAAGTTCTACTGTGCTGCACACAGAAGCTTTGTGACTCGCCTTTGCAGAGGCAGTTGGAGATAGTCAGCTGCTATGATTTTATCCTTTATTGTTTAGGAAGCTTCTATGCTTCTATTCTACTGAAGTGATAATAACTACTCACCATTTTCCAGTACGGGGAGATATTAGAATATAGTAAGTAAATGAATAGTTGCAACAGGGGCCTGTTAGTACACGTGCTTGCTCCTTATCTGAATCCATGCACTTGCAAGGATACTGGAGAATTTGCTGACAGGTACTTCCAGTGATGTAATTGTATTAATAATGGACACACAGGATCAGTTACGCATACATGGCATAGGAAATTAATAAATGACAGTGATAACGTATAGGTAACACTGGTAATGCATACATGATTCATGACACTGATAATAGATAGCACCAGTAATACATATATGATACATGATACTGATAATAGATAGGTACCATCTGTAATGTAGATATGATACTTGGCACTGACAATGGGCAGGTAGCACCGTTATGTAATACATACATGATAGATGACACTGATAATGGATAGGTAGCACCAGTAATGTAGGTATGATACATGACACAGATAATGGATAGGTACACCGGTAATACATATATGAAACTTGACAGTCATAATGGATAGGTAGTACTGATAGGACATATATGATACATGACACTGATTATGGATAAGGTAGCAACTGTAATGCATACGTAACACTTGACAATGATAACGGATAAGTAGCACCAGTAATACATATATGGTACATGCCACTGATAATGGATAGGTTACATCGATAATGTATATATGACACATGACACTGAAAATACATAGGTACCATCTGTAACACTGGTAAACATATATATATATATGTGCGTGTGTGTGTGTGTGTGTGTGTGTGTGTGTGTGTGTGTGTGTGTGTGTGTGTGTGTGTGTGTGTGTGTGTGTGTGTGTGTGAGTGTGTGAGTGTGTGTGTGTGTATGTGTGTGTGTGTGTATGTATGTGTATGTGTATATATATATATATATATATATATATATAAATATAGATATAGATATGTACATGTATATGTATATATATGGGTCTACTTTTCTTTGTCAAAATTTCATTACTTTGAAAAAGCAAAGTAGGAGCCCACTTACGCGAAAGTGCACTTTCGCAGAAGCCTAGTCACCGGATCAGCTGAATAAAGAAAAGAACACACAGAAAAATGTTTTGCAGGGGGGCAAGCCCCCCTGCACCCCTCATTCACACACCCCCAACTTAAATATACCAACTCCAAGATTGCACTACAGCGAGGAAAAGGGAATATTCCCATTCCACACTGTATTGTGATCTCCATACTTCATTTTTGAAGTTTCGGTACTTCGAACAACTGGGTTTGAGCAAGTGGGTTTTGAAGTACTGAAACTTCGTATAAATGAAGTAGACCCATATATGGTTTACTATCAAAATTTCGACAATGTTTTTGCAAGTAATAACTTACTCGAAAAACATTGTTGAAATTAATAATATCCACCTACCAAAATAACGAAACAAGAAAAATGTCAACAAATTCGACTTGTTGATATTTTTCGAACTTACCATAACATCTGGTGACGTTCAACACACGTTTTGCAGGGGGGCAAGCCTGCTGCTCATATATTACAACTCTGAGATTGCACTACAGTGAGGGAAAAGGGCAAAGTTCCAGATCCCCATCATAGTGCGATCTCCAATCAATATGTCAATCTCATAACAGTGAATGCACACTAGCATTCGCTGTTGTGGGTTCGACATATTTCGAATCTCTGTTATGCAACTTGAAAACGGCTTTTCAACATTCAAAGTTCACAAAATGGCATTAGAAATTTTCAGTGTAAACCTATATATATATATATATATATATATATATATATATATATATATATATATATATATATACATATATATATATATATATATATATATATAAAATATACATGACACTGATTATGCATAAATACCACCAGTAATTCATATATGATACATGACACTGTTAATGGATAGGTAGCACAGATAACATATACATGATACATGACACTAGTAATGGATAGGTAGCAAAAGTAATATATACGTAATACATGACAATGGTAATGGATAGGTGGCACAGGTAATAGATACATAATACATGACACTGGTAATGGATAGCTAGCAAAAGTAATATATACATGATACATGACAATGATTATGGATAGGTAGCATCAGTAATACATATATTATACATGACAATGACTATGGATACGTAGCACTGGTGATGTATGTATGGTACATGACACTGATAAAAGGAAGCACCAGTAAATGTATATATGACACGACACTTATAATGGATAGGTAACATCGGTACTGTATATATGATACATAATACTGTTAATGGATAGATAACATCAGTAATGCAGGTGCCATACATGACACTGATTATTGATGATGCACCAGTAATACATATATGATAAATGACACTGATAATAGAGAGGTAACAATGGTAATCCATATATGATACATGACACTGATAATAGGTAGCACAGGTAACACATATATGATACATGACACTAATAATGGATAGACAAAACCAGTAATTTATTTTTTTTATTTATTTTACATTTGTTGATCAGGGACATCCGGCTGATCACAAAGATCCCTTTTCAGTTAGGCTTGGGAGAAAAAAAATCTTTTAAGTTACACAATTTCAGCAATGCCAGGCAGAATACAATTAAAATAACATTTACAATGTCAAAATAGATAAGATAGTAACTATACATACAGTAGTAAGGTTTCTTATACTAATTATATTCTATACAGATATAGTTAAATAACTATACAATAGCACAGATGTCATAATACTGAGTATTGAGTTATTTACAAAGGGTGGGAAGAAAAAAGGTCGATTTAATTATGAGATATAAATGAAATGAGCAGTAAAAAAGTTAAGCGAAGCATAAGAAGAAGGTGTAGTGTGGGTGAAGACAGAGGGATAGATGGTAAGTGGTGCAGAGCAGAGGTATAGTAGAGAAGGAGGAGGAAAGCATAGATGTTATACTTATCCTGCAGATATACAGCTGCAGAGCCAGGATGTTGACAGCTGTTCTCTTAGATGTGTTTTGAATGCCTGTTGGTTTTCAAGAAGCCTGAAAGCATGTGGGAGGGCATTCCAGAGGGTAGTTAAAGAGTTTGATTATAAGGAGGCTCCTGATGCATTTTGAGCTTAGTGACAGAGAGGAGGAGTTTGTCTTTAGAGTGAAGAGATTTTGGTAGGGTGGTAGTGCTGAGACATGGCTTTTAGTGCTGGACAGTTCTCAGGGTAGTATATTAGAGCATGACCTAGTAGTAGCTGACTATAGTGAGGGTCATGTGGGAGTTTAGTCCAATTTAGTTGTTTAATGGCAGAACAGTGATGAGTTCTAAAGGGGCAATTTGCAGCAAAGTGAGCTCTTTTATTGTAGCATTGTTCCAGCTTTGTTTGTGTGGATATTTGTAGGTTAGTAAAGAGTGTGAAGGCATACATTGGAGTATGTAGGATGTAGGCTTTTGCTATTGTTTCTATAGTTCTTTCTGTTGGGTAAGGATTTATTCTGTACAACAGGCTGAGCATTTTGTGGCTTTTTTAATAACAGTTTGGAAATGTAGGTCAAATTTCAAGTTGCCATCAATTGTGAGAATTTGGTGTTAGGGACTGTTCAACCAGGGTGTTATTTAATTAAGTGATTTTGACAAAAGTTTTGCTTTGGGAGAATGTTTTTGGGGTAAAACATAGTAATTTTGTGTGTTGGGGGCTAGGTAGGAGTTGTGAGTTGCCTAGCAAGGATTTTGTGGATGGAAAGGATTCTTGAGCAATTTCTTGAAGTTTTTTTGGTTAGAGGTAGATGAGTGTAGAGTCATCTGAATATTGTATAAGAGTGGCCTACTTGAAAGTGGTATGTAGATCATTTATATGTATATTAAACAGGAAGAGTCAAAGTACTGAACCTTGTGGCACCCCTATAGTAATGGGTAGAAATGATGAATATTCTTGCTGTCATCTGACTGCTTGGAATCTATCTGTTAGGTAGGTATTAAACCAGGAGAGGGAGATGGGGAAGAGGCCTAAGGAAGAGAGTTTTAGTAATGGTTTATGGTGAGGAATGGCACTGAATGCTTTGGACAGGTCTATGAATAAGGATGATAGTAGATTTCCAGTATGTCTCTTGTTATTAATGGCATCAACATAGCAAAGTAGGGCAGTAGGGCATTATGGTTGGAATGAAAACCATGTTGTGTTGGGAGAAAAGACTGTTTATGGTAAGGTATTGAAGTAATTGGGAATGGACACACTTTTCTAATATTTTAGATAATGGTGACAGGATGGCAAATGGTCTGAAGTTGAAGTAGTCAGTAGAGAGTCCTCCATTATGAAGAAGTATGTATGCCTTCTCCCAAATGGCTGGGATATGAGATTTTAGAATGGATTTGTTTATTAATGTAGACATGTAATGTCACAGATCTTCAGCTGAAAGTTTTAGGAATTCAGGAGGAAGGTTGACCACAGCAAAGCTTACAGTTTTTAGTTTTAGGAGATATTTTTTATGGTGAAAGCAGGGACAGATATGAGTGAGAAGTGTGCTTCTATGGTATTTGTTTTACAATTGTTTTACCTGAGTTGCAGGAGTGAGGTGTTATATTATTAATAGTTGTGTTGGCCATTATGGGACAGGCTGTTGTGGGTCAACCCTGGTTAGGGTGAATGTCACTGTATAGTTGCAGACTGGGATAGCTGGAATACATGATGCCACTTGGTTTTAAATTTGTTGTCCATGACTAATTTGTGGGTTGGGTTACTTACTTTTATATAAGTTTGTTTAAAAAGATGGATGTGTGGTAGGTTGTAAATGTTGTGGGCTATACTGAATGAAATATGGGAGTAATTTTATTTATTTATTATTTATTTAACATTTGTTTACCAGGAAAGTCTGACTTGGAACAAAGCCATTTTTCAGTGGAAGCCCAGGGAGAAACGCTCCAGATGCATGTCTTTACAACGTGGGAGGAAACTGGAGCACCAAGAGGAAATCCACACAAATGCAGGGAGGGCATGCAGACTACACACAGAAGGCACCCCAGCTGAGAATCAAACTGGAGAACCTCTTGCTGTGATGTGACAATGCTACCACTGTACCACTGCGCAATCCAGTCATTGACAGTAATGGACTGAGCATTGGGCATAAGTCTGGTGCTGACAGGTGTATGATAATAAGTTACTTGTGCAAAAAAGTGGAGGGAAGTGAATTGTAATACTTTGAATAGCATGCAAATTATTATGTGAGTGCTCAGTTTGAAAATATAAACAGGATACTGATAGAAGGCTGAATAGGGTTTGACAGGTTGGGTGAAGTGGGAGGGGTTGTCAAGTTGCAATGTTGAAGGAATCCAGGTGAAAGAAAGAAAAAAGGTAGGAAATGGTTAGTGGGTGTGTGAAGAAGGGGCAAAAGTATGGAGTGTAAGCTATTTTGTAATGGGTTGTAATGTGGTGGGTGCAGGTTAGCTTAGGATAAGTGTAGATAATGTGGAGGTGGGTGGATATTGGGGGTAGGGTAGGGGAATCATAATGAGCCTGAGCTTAGCGAGGACAAATGGAGTGAGCTCAACCAATCAGGTACTTCAATGGAATGAAGTTACTCCCCCAGCAGATGGTTTTCCATCAAAAACAATCAATGAGGTAGAATGTTTATGGATATAAAGACAAGGGCTTTCAACTCTAACTACTTGAAGTGAGTCACAGGATTTAATTGTATTGTTATGGGCTTTATTTGCTTTTTCCATGGAACTTTTACACTGACAGAGTAAAATATGCTAAAGTTCTAATTTAGCTTCACCTTAAATAGTGTAAGGCCTGTGGGTGGAGGTGGAGGTGCCCTTCCAGCAGATTCAACACTACAGTACAGAACACACAGATGCAGACATGAGGGAAAAGAAAATATATCAGTATATATTTGATTTTTGTAAACTACCTTTCATAGGCTTTAACTGAAGGCATTTTACATGTATATGAAACACCATAAACTGATAATGGATAGATAACATTGGTAATGTATGTATGATACATGACACTAATAATGGATAGGCAGCACTGGTAATGCATAACACTGATTTTGCATAGGTAGAATTGGTAATGCATATATGATACATGACACTGATGATGGGCGGGTAGCACTGGTAATGAATGTATGGTACATGACACTGATAATAAGCAGCACCAGTAAACGTCTATATGATACATTATGCTGATAATGGATAGGATGCACCTGTAATGCATATATGACACCTGACAGTGATAATGTATAAGTAGTGCAGGAATGCATATATGGCATCAATAATAATTTTATGGCATTAATAACACAGACATGGCATCAGTAGCAATGGATATATTGCATCAGTAATGGATCTATGACATCAGTAATGCATACATGATTTCAGTAATGCATACATGACTTAAAATAAATCCTGGCTGTTGTGCTGCTCCACAGAAATGGTCATATCTCACAGGACTTATTGTATTGTTGTACCTGCATAAATTTAAGATATCTGAATAATAGCTTATATCACCATATCCTGTAAAAGGAGGTTTGTCATTGGGCCAGTTGATTCAGACCTCTGTAAGGATCTTGAGCAGTGCTGTACACAGGACCATATGTTAAAGTATTAGCCTTACCTGATAAGGTACTGGTGATAGTGATGCCACTGCGGAGCACTTTCTGTAGGCTACTGTTTTCCTTCCTTCTGCCATCTAGAAGAAAATACTGTAGTAAGTTTGGATTTAAGACAAATTCAAAGGCTTGTTTTCTCCAGCCCTATCTGACTGTGTATTAACTAAAGTGGATATGAAGGTCATCCGGTTATGATCAGTGCACTTTCTTTGAAATAATGGATATGCTCCTTTCCTTTCCCTTGCTACCAGTCTTACTACTGGTATCAACCAAACTATTCCTATTTTTGCTATTAGAACTGCTTGTCCTAGTACTGTTGCCTCTAAGAGGGCATCTTCTACTGAGACCTAGAGGTTGATAATTGAGTTTATTCCAAGTGTATCTAAGTATGGGTCATATGACACTAGTCATTTCTGCAAAATCTATTCTGATGAAGTTAATGGCTTTGGTCAGTAGTGGTTGATGCCTGATGGGTGGTCATACTATACATCACTTCAATGAGATCATTGCAATTTAGGGATACATTGACAGTAAATCTGAAAACTGATGAACATCAGTAAAAATGAGGCCTAAAAGAATACTTTTCTTAGCAGGCACTTATGTAAGGTATGTGAACTCAAGATTTCTGAGACCCCAGAACTAAAGTGCTTCCAATTAACATCATGATCAGAGCAAATCAGCTGCTTTGTTAGGTTTTGTCCAATTTCATAAAAAAGTAGGTGATGGACGCTATAAAAAATAATGTGCAAAGATATATCAGATACCAAATACCAGAGCTCGCAATTTTCTGGCATTCTAAACCTTTGCTGTCATAAAATGTCTTGAATGTAGTTCATAAAATCTGAAGCTCGTAAACAATGTAATAATGATAATATGGTTGTCTGTACTTGGATTTTATCTGCACATACCCCTCAACTGTCCAAATTTTTGCAGAATGTTCAGATTTTTGCCTCATATTTTTGAACTTTTCCATATACAGTTTGTGGTTTTCTGGCAAATCAGTGAGAACTTGAAGTCATTAAATAATGACAGACATTTAAGTTTCAGACTTTAAATCCTGAAGCAAGTTAGTGCAAATCCTGTTATTCTATCAACTTTCCAAGTTCATAAGAGCAATAATTAAAATCTGTCTCTATTTTTGGTCTGTTGTCCCCACATTATTTTTGGCTTTATTCAAATTTCTTGAGCTAAGAGGTTGAGGGATAAGGATCTGCACCTTAATAATAAGAAGATTATGAAAAATTGGACAAAAACTTTCAACCTTTGCAACCTTTAAATGGGAGAGTAGAACTGTGGAATGCTGTAATCAGGTATAAATATATAACAATGCAAAAGAAGTATTTATACCAAACATTCAAAAAGGGTACAGAGAAATGAAACTTGCTGTAATTTGTGCCTTGTTTCAAAAATGAAGTCTTGTAATCCATATAATTTTCCATTGCATTGTCTAATAAACTGGAACCATAACTGCTGCTGGTTTTTGCTCTGTGTACTGCTTCCCATGTTAATTATCTCCACCTTTAGTGATCTCAGTACATCTGCCATACAGACAGAAAATCATTATTCGTAGTTTAACCCAGAGGTGGTCTGACAATTGCATCCTGCTGTGTAAATGATCCCTTCTGCAGACTATGTCACTGTAGTTCTTAGACCAACGGCTTTATAGTTCCTTAACTTCTGCACCTTTTATATCCTAAATAACACTTTATAGGATTTGTGCTTCCGATGTGGAAACAACCACAACTAGTGATGGCATACAAGTAATCAGCTCTTTTTTTTTTTGTATGTGAGTTTGGCTGCTATTAAAAAAGCAGGCCCCCTCCCAGACTTTCTTTTTTATATGCAGATATAAATGGCCTGTGAATTTTGATTTATTCCTAAAAGCGTGACTGACTTCATAATATGGAAGTTTTGTTTCTTCAGGTCTCTGAAAACCTTTGAGAATGAGATGCCTATATATACAGAAAGTTTACAATGGCATACATATTATATTCTAGCATGTCCTGCTCTAATCCCATTCCTAGAATAGCCCTGATAGTGCACTACTGAGGCCTATTTTATGAACCTAGTAGCATTATTATTTTTTGCAATATTGTGAGTTTGTATTACCATCTAACATATCTTTATCATTAGAGATAAACTAGCAAATTAAATAAATCATTTGATGTATTCTTTTGGTGTCTCTTTTTACACCTGTTATGTTCTTTAATTCATTTCATTCTGATTCCATATTTATTTATTTATTTCCTTGCATTCTGATTCTAGATTGATTTCATATTTTAGTTCTTCCCAGATGTTTAACCTCTTCTTCACATTTTTATAGTTTAGATTTTAAAACTATGCATTAAAAAACTCTCATCCCTGGGTACACTGAATATAAGCTAAAACACATCACATCTAGTTCTTTGAGCTCCCTTTTATGTGCATAATTTGTCTTTTATTATAAAATGGTAGTTAACATTATGTTAAAAAAGAAAACAACTATTGCACATATGGATTGGTATAACTCAGTATCACCAACTAATATGCAGTATAAATCAGTTTGGCTACCAAAATGAGGAAAAGAACTATAAACCTTTTTGCTGTACCACTAACCAGTGAAACTAGAACAACAAACGCTGGTTTATTTGTTTATTTTAGTGAAAAAAAAAATATATATATATATATAACATATATGCACACACACACACACACACACACACACACACACACACACACACACACACACATATATATATATATATATATATATATATATATATATATATATATGTGCCAAACAAAATATTTTTCACATATAAGCTGGCTACAAATTCAAAAAACATGCTCAAGCGAATACATATAATGTTTACATATTCAGACTTTATGATTTTTCCTACCCAAAAACTTTGTAAGGCTAGTTCGGATAATTGACGTTTTGGATAATTAAAGTTCAGATAATTGACTCTCTACTATAGTCTGCAATAACATTCAGACTGAAAGCACCTACACATAGTGCATCTGCCTATTATGTGATTAATCAAGCTCTGGCATATAATATAAAGAACCATATCCGTATGAAATATTAGGACCCACTATAGAAAGTCCCATAATGATAATAATAATAGCCGTTTGTTAACCAGGTAGGCCCACTGGACACATAACCCTTTTTCAGGGACGACCTGGGAGCAATGTCTGGTTAAGTGACTTGCTGAAGGCCACACAGTATGCAAATGAGGGCTGAGGGAATCAAACTCTTTACCACAAAAACTACAGCTCACAGCCTTAACCCTTTTCACCAACTACCAGACTAGAATGGCTGAGACACAATGACTGAATATCTGGACTTACATATATTAAGTCCTAGACTACCTTTTCTTAGAATCTTCCCTTTTCTCTAATGTATGATAATCTTGGAGGTGGTGTATGTATGTATGTATATATATATATATATATATATATATATATATATATATATACATATATATGTGTGTGTGTGTGTGTGTGTGTGTGTCTGTGTGTGTTTGTGGGGTTGGAAGGGCTCACCCCCCCCCCTACAAAAAAGAAGGCTTTATTAGAAGAGCAATGTTCAATATTCTTTTTTTTCCTGCAGTTCTGGCCTTCTTTTTCTGTTTGTTGATACTTAGCAGTTTGAGTGCCGACATTTCTATAGGGTACCAGAAGAAGTATTAGAGAGAGGGTAAAGGGGGTAGCAACTGATGTCTGCAATTTTCTCACAATCAGAACCGTTCTAATATTAAATTGAAAGAAAGCACTAAACCTTATCTGCTAGTTGTTGGTCATCTTTTTTAGAGTTTAAGTTAGTTAATAAATAAAATGTGTTACCAAAACAAATTATACTACACAACAACAACAGAATACAATGTTTTAAAAATACGTAATCTTTTAGTTCTGGTGTTTTTTACTTTCACAAGCAAAATAAAAATAAAATACATAAACATCAGTATGAAAACAGCTGCTTCTTTAGTACTTATGGCTATTAAACTTTATTAACATGACACTGTTACATACCAGTGCAATTAAGTATGGATCACTCTGTGGAGAGATGTAACTCATTTCAGGTTGCAAGATTCACTACAGGGTTAATATTTTATGCCCTCCATGCAGCAAAATGTACATTTTTTATTCTTTATCCAAACAACTTACCATTACCAACCAGACTATGCTGCAGTGCTTTCAGAAACTAGTGTTGGACTCCTAACTTGTCAGGACCCATGTGTCTTTCCACAGCTTTTACTCCTCAATCTATTTCACAGCTTTTAGGTTCATAGGTTCATACTAGGCTATCTGCCCTATGGCATTTATAAGCCTAGCCAGAGTGTGTTTGGCTTTCACCACCCATTTTAAATTAATTTTGCTATGCCCTTTTTCGAGGTTAGTATACTGTGCCTCTGTCTAACAGTGACACAGAAGTGATACCCGGGGTAAACCTACAATCTCCCATCCACTCATCAAGATTCCTCTTGAAGAGAGTCAATGAGGGATTCTGCCTAACTTGGACTGGGATTTTATTCCAGAGTGAAGGGATCCTCTGGGTTATGAATCTGTCCCTCCAGCATGTCCTATTTATTTCAGTGCTGAGGTTCAAGTCTCTCGAGCGCGTAGCTCGATGGGATTTGGATTTTCTGAGGTGCATGCACTGATGTCCATTAATTCAGGGTTGGACATGGCTTTATGCGTCAGGCACAGATCGCCTCTGAGCAGGCAGTATGCCACTGAGTAGAGCTGGAGTTTCTTTAACCGGGCAGCATATGGCATCTGTTTGAGCCCTTTGATCCCCTTGGTGAGGTACTTTTGGGGTCTTTCCAGTTGCTGCAGGTGTCTGGTAAGGTACATCCCAAAAGGGGCATTGTACTCAATTATGGGCCTGATGAGGGATGAGTAAAGAGGCACGATGACCTCCCCTGATCTAGATGTGAATCCCTTCATGATTAGGTGGGCTATATAAAATGTTTTTCTAACCACTTTGGCCACGTGGTTGTCAAATGAGAGATTGCTATCAACTTGGGTCCCCAGGTCCCTAATTACTTCTTCTGTACTTAATGGATTACCACCTATGTGGTAATTTGTGGGCACTTTGTTTTGCCAAAGGGGATGACTATACACTTTTTGGCGTTTAGCTTGAGGCCATGGCTCTGGCACCAGTTTTCTGTTTCTATGAGGCCCTTTTGGAGGATGCTTGTGTCGGCTGGAGAGTCGATTATGGCACCCAGTTTGCAGTCATCTGTGAACTTGGTCAGCCACAGTCCTTCCGTGTTGGCCTGTACCTCCAAGAAATATATACCGAACAAGAGAGGTCCCAGGACTGAGCCTTGTGGGATGCCACTTGTAACTGGTTTGGAGTCTGACATGGCTCCAGCAATTCTAACCATGTGGGTTCTGTCTTCGAGCCAGTTTGCAACCCATCTAGTGACATAGGGGTTTATATTTAAGCTGGTGAGCTTATCTATAATGCCCGAGTAGGGTATTGTATCGAAGGCTTTTGCGAGGTCCAGGTAGGCTGTGTGGACCACCTTCCCCTCGTCAATGGCCTTGGTGACTGTTTCAAAAAAGTCAACCAGGTTTAAGAGGCAGGATCTGCCCTTAACAAAGCCGAACTGGGTAGGATCCGGTGTCTGTAGGTCCCCAATATCTTTATTTATGAGGTCCATGATGATCCTTTTCATAGCTTTGCAGACCAAGATAGTCAGGCTTATGGGGTGATAGTTTCCAGGATCCGTTGAGGCACCACCTTTGTGGAGAGGGACCACTGTTGCTGTACGCCACTCTTTGGGTACATATCCTGTAGTAAGGCTGAGATTGAACAGTAGTTTTATGTTTGGGTTTAGCTCTTCTTGGAGTTCATGTAGGATGCAGCCCGGGACACCGTCTGGTCCCATTGATGCTGTGTTTTTTGCTTTGGAGAGGGCAGCTCTTACCTGAACATCTGAGATGTCAGGGGGGCAGCACTCTGCTGGGATAGATATTTGCCCTTTTGGTGGGGGGGGGAGTTTGCACTGAACCTGTCAGCTAGGATGTTGACAATGTCTGTGGGTTCGGTGTATTTTTTGTCATTTTGGACTAATTCTGAGCATATCTGGGAATTCCCACCCAGGTTCCTAACATAACTAAAGAAAGCCTTGTGATTATCCTTAGTGTCCTGTGCAATTTTTCTCTCGAAGCTGGCCTTAGACGATTTTATGAGTGCCCGTAGTTTTTTGCTAATACTGATCAGAGATGCCTTCCCTTTTTGGGATTTTGCTCTATCATGTAGTAGCTTACTCCTTCTATTGTATAGTTTGTTTATAGCTGGGGTCCACCAGACAGGACGTCTGCCTTTGAAGGATTGGGTCTTGGTTTTATTTGGGATTGCATGATCCATGCAAACCTGAAGATGTTCATAGAATGCATTTATAAAGGATTCTGCGGTCTGGGCCGTATTTTCCACAGGCCCGGGGGCTTTGAAGGATTCCACCTCGGTTTTGAGGAGTGTGAAATTTGCTTTAGAGAAGTTTTTCACTGTGATTTTCAGGGTAGGGGGTGGAGTCGGGATGTGAATATCCAGTGAGATTAGTTTATGGTCTGATCTTACCAGTGAGGGATACACTTCTGGTCTGGAGCACAGAGTCCCCATGTTGGTGATGATCAGGTCCAGTATGTTTTCCCCTCTTGTGGGAGTGGTAACAAGTTGTTCCATAGCATTTGAGTTTATAAATTCTAGGAACCTTTGGGCTAGGGTGTTGGAGCTAGAGTAATGCTCCCAGTCTATGTTTGGGTAGTTGAAGTTGCCCAATATAATGGTGTTTGGAGAGACCTTCATATTTTCCAGTGTTCTCAGGAAGGCCGAGTGGGGTTCCTGGGTTTGGGAGGGTGGTCTGTAGCAGGCTATAAACTGGAAGGCAGTTTTACCCACTGTTAGTTGCACATGGATAGTCTCTGATGCTTCGTGCTGTGCCACCAACCTGGAAGTGTGGGTATCTTTGACAAATATTGATACTCCCCCTCCTTTTATGGTTCGGTCCAAGTTTTGGGGCCGAAAAGCATGGTATGAGGTATAACCTGGTAGTGCTGGGGTGCTCTCGGGAGCCTTGAACCAGGTTTCTGTTACTGCACAGATATCGATGTTCTCCATGCTAAGGAGAGTTTTGAGTGTGGGCATCTTGAGGTTTAGACTTCTGGCGTTGAGTAGCATACAGTATATCTTGTGCTGGTCCAAAGAACAGCAATATAAAAAAAAAAAAACAGTAACACTAATGTCCTTGAATATCTAAATCAGCAAAGAAAGAAAGAAAATGACATTCCATCTCACAATGGTGTTGTTTTAAAAAGGCAAGGCATTTTTTAAATGGCACATCTGCAGTATATCAGTAAACCATATTAAGGTGTGGGTAGAGCTGGTTTATTCCTGGTTAGCTTTTTTGGTCACTTGTCTTTTGCCTTGTACAAGTTGTGGACAAATGAAATTACACACATCTGGACATGTTTTATTCCTTATTTCTCCAGTTCAGATTAGATATCAGCTTTTCATCATGAGTACACACACTTGACCAATGGAAGGTAATGGAATCATTCTGCTGTGTGTTGATTACACTAAGTCATTTCATGCCATGCACAGACCTTGCACATGACCGTAATAACAAAGTCATTAGCATATAAATATAATAGCCATTACACATAGGACTTGGTGACAAGTATGTAAAACTGGCTCAGTTAATTGGTGACAAGTATGTAAAATAGGCTCAGTTAATTACTACACACATCCAATTCTATTAATCTATTGCTAAACTGAAACTTTCCCAAGTTTATCTTTGTAGTATAACTTTGTTCAGCATGTAGTAGAAAATCAGGTTTATACATTTCAAAACTCAAGGTAACTTATAAGAAAAATAAATAAATAAAATATGCTTAGGTTCATAGGTTCATAGGTAGGTACTAGGCTATTGGCCCTAGGGCCTATATAAGCCTACCCAAAAAGTTCCTTGGTTTTCACCACCAAAAGTTATTTTCCTGTGCCCCTGTTGAGCAGGGCCACAGAGGTGATCCCCGGGGTGAATTTCCTAGTTCCCATCCGATTGTCTAGATTCCTCTAAAAGGGAGATAATAAGGAGCTTTGCTTGATGTGAATGGGTAGTCTGTTCCAGAGTATGGGGAGTCTCTGGGACAGGAATCTCTCCCTCCAGCATGTTCTGTTTATTGTGGTGGCAAGGTTCAGGTCCCTGGAGCGTGTGGCATAGAGAGACTGGGGTTTCTTTAAGTGTAGCATGCCCATCAGAATTGGGTTTGACATGGCCTTGTATGTTAGGCAGAGGTCACCTCTGAGTAGGCGATAAGCGATGGAGCAGAGCTGGAGTTTTTTGAGGCGGTCTGCCTATGTCATCTGTTTGAGGCCAGTAATCCTCTTAGTGAGGTATTTCTGTGGTCTTTCCAGTTGTTGCAGATGTCTTGTGAGGTACAAGCCAAATGGGGCATTGTACTCTATGAAGGGTCTGATGAGGGCAGAGTAGAGAGGAACAATGACCTCTTTTTCTCTAGAGGAGAACCCTTTAGTGATGAGGTGTGCCACGTAGAAGGATTTCCTGACTAGTGTGGCGATGTGATTGTCAGAGGAGAGACTAGTGTCCACCTGTGGTCCAAGGTCTCTTATCTCACTTTCGGTGTTAAGTATGCTACCGCCTATGTGGTAGGTCATGGGTACAGTTTTTTTCCCAAAGGGGATGACAATGCACTTTTTGGCATTGAGCTTGAGGCCAAGACTTTGACATCAAGCATCAGTCTCAGTGAGGCCCCTTTGTAGAATGTCCACATCATTAGGCGATTCTATTATGGCTCCCAGTTTGCAGTCATCTGCGAAATTTTGTTAGCCAAAGACCTGCTGTCCTGGACTTCTGAGAAATAGATGCCAAACAGGAGAGGACCTAGGACTGAACCCTGTGGTACTCTGCTTGTCACTGGTTTGAAGTCGGATTTGGAATTGGCTATTTTCACTGTGTGGGTTCTGTCAGTGAGCCAGTTGGCCACCCATCTTGTGAAATAGGGATTTATGCCCAGTCTAGTGAGTTTATCTATAATTCCAGAATGGGGGATGGTGTTAAAAGCCTTGGCGAGGTCAAGATAGGCTGTGTGCACCACCTTACCCTCGTCCACGGCACTGGTGACTACTTCAAAGAAGTCAATCAGGTTTAGGAGACAAGATCTACATTTTACAAACTCAAATTGAGTGGGGTCCAGCATTTGCAGGTTACCTGTGTCTTTGTTTATAAGTTCCATGATGATACATTCCATGGCCTTGCAGACCGGGCTCATTAGGCTAATGGGGTGGTAGTTCCCGGGGTCCGTGGTGGCGCCCCCTTTGTGGAGTGGGATAACCATTGCTGTGCATCATTCAGTAGGCAGAAAGCCTGAAGTGAACCTATGATTGAATATGGTAGTTAGGTGGGGTGCCAGTTCGTTCTGTAGTTCATGCGGAATGCAGCCTGGGATGTTGTCTGGTCCCATGGATTCTGTGTTTTTGGCTTTGGAGAGTGCAGTTTAACTTGTACAGTCATGATTACAGGGGCTATGCATTCTTCCGGTATAGAGATGAGCCCTTTAGGGGGTGGGGTGGGGATAAAGTTTGCAGTGAACCTATCTGCCAGGATGTTGGCAATATCAGTTGGTTTTGTATATCTAGTGCTGTTGTTCTATTGCTCGGAGCAAATCTGAGTGTTGCCATTGAGATTCTTGACATAGCTCTAGAATGCTTTGTGGTTGTCTTTAGAATCAGTGGTAATTTTATTTTCATAGCTAGCTTTGAAGGATTTTATGAGGAATATCAGCTTCTTACTGAGGCTGACCAGGGAGTTCCTGTAATCAATGGATTTTACTCTTTTTTGCAACAGCTTCTTCCTTCTGTGGTAGAGTTTGTTTATGGCAGGGGACCACCAGATTGGCTTCCTTTTTTTGGGGGATAACATCTTGGTTCTGTTGGGGATGGCATGATCCATGCACTCGTGTATGCGTTTATACAGTGAATTTGTATAGGATTCAGCAGTTGTACCTCTATTATCCATCTGCACAGGTGTAGTGAAGTTTGCCACTTCTGTCTTAAGAAGCATGAAGTTGGCTTTGGAGAAGTTTTTTACAGTGGTTTCCTTAATGGGGGGGGTGGAATATTGATGTCTAGGTTGATTAGCTTATGGTCGGATCTGACCAATGAGGGGTTGACCTCTGGTGTGGAACATCGGTTACCCATGTTGGTAATGACCAGGTCCAGGATATTGCTGCCCCTGGTGGGGGTATGGACAAGGTGATCCCGGGCATTGGAATTTATGAATTCCAGAAAGCGCTGCGCTAATGAGTTAGTACTTGCGTAGTTTTACCAGTTGATGGTGAGGTAGTTGAAATCTCCCATTATTAGGGTATTGGGCTGTACCTTAATATTAATCCAGTATATCAAGGAACATGGAGTGGGCATCCTGGAGCATGGCAGGGGATCTGTAGCAAGCTACAACCTGGACTGCAGTCTTGCCCAGTGTTAGTTGCACTTGAATAATTTCGGATACATTATGTTGAGCAACTAGCCTGGAGGTGTGGATATCCTTAATGAATATGGACACTCCTCCTCCTTTAGTGTTTGGCTCTTTTCAGCTTAGGGTACAACATAAATCAGAATACACATATGCTGTGATTAACTCTTCTAGGAAACAAACAGTCCAAGAAGTGAATGAGGAAACTTTTCACAGACCAGGATATTGATTTATAACACACTCTCATAGCTTCTCCAAAACAGTTCAGTGCTTGTGGAAATCTAATTTTTTTTTATGTTTCTTTGGGGGGGGGGCTGTGCCCCCACACCCCCTGCAAAATTTTATATATATATATATATATATATATATATATATATATATATATATATATATATATATATATATATATATATATATATATATATATATATATATATATATATACACTTCACTGAAAGCTCACTTGACTGAAAACTCACTTGACTGAAACTCATTTCGTTGAAAGTTATAAATGACCTTTTCCCCACTGTAGTGTGACCCTGGAGTTAGTATATAAAGTAAGGGGGGTGTGGGGGGCACAGCCCCCCACATTGGGGGTGTGGGGGTGAAGCCCCCCACATATCTTGGTTATATATTCTCTTTTGGAAACAGTTATTTATTGCACTTGTAACTATCACTGTGTATAGTTTAAAATGTTTATAATATGTGGGGGGCTATGCCCCCACCCTCCCCAATGTGGGGGGCTGTGCCCCCCACATCCCCCCTCACTTTATATGTTAACTCCAGGGTCACACTACAGTGGGTAAAAGGCCATTTATAACTTTCAACAAAATGAGTTTCAAAGAAATGAGTTTTCAGTGAAGTGAGCTTTCAGTGAAGTGGTCCTAGTAATTTCATTTTCAATCAAGTGAGTTTTCAATCAACCATAGTAGACCCATATATATATATATATATATATATATATATATATATATATATATATATATATATATATTTTATATATATATATATATATATATATATATATATATATGTATAGATCTATGTTATTTAATCGACCATTTCGAATGTCGAATACTGGAATTTCAAATGGGGAAGTTCAAAAAATGGAAATGTCAAAGCTGCGGAAATTTGAATTCTTTCCCATGGAAAGAAATCACTTGGCTGTTTCCACAGCTTCAACATTTTCTCTACTGTGGTGCGAAAGGTACGGATCGGGTTAAGTGTGCGTGTGTGACGGACGTTGGGGTTAGGGTGCGGGTAAGGTAAGTGTATGAAAGTGACGGACCTTAGGGTTAGGGCGTGGGTAAGGTAAGTGTGCGATAGTGACGGACTTTAGGGTTAGGGTGCAGGTAAGGTAAGTATGCGATAGCGATGGACCTTAGGGCTAGGGTTTGGGTTAAGGTTAGTGCATAGATGGTTGTGTATGTAAGGTGTAGTGTAGGTTTATTAGGATTTTGGTGTGCCTGTGTTGTGTGTGTGTTTTTCGGAACAGCAAATTTTTTCCCTGGGAAAAAATTTGCTGTTCTGAGGTTTAGATGTTGTCATATTTCGAACTTCCAAGTTCGAATATATGGTGTTCGAAATTTTGGAAGTTCGATTATATGACATAGACCCTATATATATATATATATATATATACATATATATATATATATATATATATATATATATATATATATATATATATATATATATATATATATATATATACATTTGTAATATATTTTATATATAATATCTATAATATTTTAACATTTACTTTATTTGACCCAATACTGATGGAGTTACTGCACATCAACAAGTCAAATGACATCAAAAATACTCAGTCTAGGGATTTAAGCCTCTTCTGCAGTATCAACAAACTGGTTTGGAGGGACAGACATGTCTCGTAGAGGATACCTCTGCTTTGAAACAGATTCCCCATCCATGTAAAACAAAGTTTTCCCCTGTTCATATTCAAGTACAACTTAGATGTATGGATGGGAAACAGAAAATGTACCTACTACTAATGAACACAGGCAGCTCCTAAATACTTTATCCCATGTGTGGGTCCTCTCAAATTATCTTTTGTATGATCCCAGTTTATTTATTTATTAATTTGACATTTGTTTACCGGGTGGTCTGACTGGGTCTACAGAACCCATTTTCAGTAGAGGCCCAGGGAGAAAAGCTGCACATACAGTGAAATACAAATACATTATAGTCCAAAAACAATACAAGTGACATGAGGAATACTATACAAAAATAAGTTGATAGAACATAAGCTAGGTTACAAGATATGCTACACATCTAGATAATTCTATAGAGTTATATATTTGTAGACAATTTTAGTCATTCTAACAATATATACATAGTCTATGAGGAGATAAAGTGTACAAAAGTAGTTTGTAGGTAGTACAATGTATGACATTGGTTGTTAAAGTACATGAAAAATAAAATGTTGGTTTCAGTTAGGAAAGGAATAGCAGGAGTTAGTGATGCAGAAAGACAGTGAGAGAGTTAAGAATAGAGGCGTTACTGACAGAGCAGTAGCTTAAGGATGTGGTATAGAAACAGAGGAGTTAGGAGAGACATTACGATCTTGTAGACCGTGAAGGAGTGAGATGCGACAGAAGAAAATGAAGCTAGTAAGGAAGAGGAAGAGCTGAGCATTAGGCCAGATTTATACAGGAGCAGAGCCATGTATTTTTGAGATGATTTTTAAAGAGGCTTTAAAGCATGTTAAGGCATGCACAGACCTGGGATCTGAGGTATTGAATTCCATAGTTTAGAGACATAATATGAATACAGAGAGTGGCCTGTTTTTTGTGGTTTTTGAGATAGCTAAGAGATTTTTGTCTTCTGATCGTAGGGATCTATTTGGTGCATAAGGTGTTACAAAGTTGGCTAGCTCAGGACAGGCAGTAGGCTTGAAAATAAGGTTGTGAAAAGTAGATAGCTGAATAAAAGCAGGTTGGTTGGGAAGTTCAAGCCAGTTTAGTTCTAGTAGTGGTTTGCAGTGGTGTCTGTGATATTTAGCGTTTGTGGTAAACTTAGCTATTTTGTTGTAGCACTGTTCCGTCTTACTTAGGGTAGAAGTTTGTAAATTAGTGAGGACAGGGCCACCATAAAAAGGGAGGGAACTAAAAAGGGTTTTGTTAGGGAAACTTTGGTTGCTGTAATTAAATGTTTGTTTCTGTATAAGAGTCCCAGTTTTTGATGAGTTTTCTTTATATTTTTCTGTATATGGTGGTCGAAGGAAAGTTTATTGTCAATGATTACTCCTAGAAGCTTGGTTCCTGCACTATTTCTATGACAGTGCTGTCAGATGCAAGGATGTTGAAATGATCAATGACAGGGGAGGTGTTTTTAGGGTGGAAGAGTACTAATTTAGTCTTCTTTGGATTAAGAAAGAGTTGGGCATTTTTTAGCCAGAATTCGACTCCAGTAAAGGACTGCTGAGTTTTTGAAAGCAGTTCTGGTAGTGATTGAGCAGTACAGATTATGGTGGAATCATCAGAATATTGATTGAATGCTCCAGGGTGGGAGGAAGTATGAAGGTTGCTAGTGAAAATGATGAAGAGTAGGGTCTGAGGATGGAGCCTCGAGGAAGTCCAGTAGGGCTGTAGAGAAGGGTGAGAGTTTGTTAGACCATTTCACTGCTTGTTTATGATCCTTGAGGTAGCTCTGAAACCATTTTACTATATTATGTGAGAAGCCTAAGTTAGACAGTGTGTTCAAAAGTTAGGGGTGAAACACTGTGTCAGAGGCTTTAGAGATGTCAAGGAATACTGAGGCTGTATAGCATCCTGCATCTCTGGCCTTGTTCATGGTGTATGTAAAGGATAATAGGGCTGTAGATGTGCTGTGGCTGGGTTGGAAACCATGCTGGGTTTGGGTTAAAAGATTGTTTTGCAATAGGTATTCCATTATCTGCTGATGGATACCTCTCTCAAGAATTTTGGATATGGGTGACAAGATGGCTATAGGACAGAAATTGGTTAGTTTAATACAGTTGCCTCCTTTATGGATGGGAGTGATGTGAGATTGTTTCCATGTGGTTGGTACTTCTGATTCTTATAAAGACCTATTTATAAGGATACTGATTGGGTAGGTGATTGAGTTGGCAGCCAGTTTGAGGTAGTGTGGTGGAAGATTATCAGCCAAGGTAGAGCAGGATTTTAGTTTTTGTAGCAGTTTCTTTATGGTGTTTGTGGGTATGGGCTGAAATGAGAATGGGGTTTGTATGACATTTTGTTGAGTAGGGGGTTATTAATGGGAAGATTAGAAATAGTAGATGGTATAGGGTTGCTGCCTAAATAGGTTGAAGGGTGGGGGTTCCAGTGTTAGGGGTGTTAGTAGGTCTGCTACTGATTTTATGAAGTGCTTTTTAAAGTTTTTGGCTATTTGTGATGGAGGAGTATCAGGTGATTGGGTGTGATCTCTATTTGTCCCAGGCTTAAGTAGAGTAGATATGGAGCTCTACATTTGGGGGGGTTAGTTTTATGCTGGGGTTGAAGCTGGGAATAGTGTGATTTCTTATCTTTGTTGATTAATTTTATAACTTTTTTACATAGTGTTTTGAAGTTGACATGATTTTATTAGTTTTTGTTCAGTTTCCAGGTTTGCCAGGCTAGATCCCTTTGCTTCATCAGGTGTTTACATTCCTTAAAGAGCCATGGGGCTGAGTTCTTTTTGATTCTTTTCATATGAATGGGTCTAGGGTATTTTAAGTATGTAAAGGAATGTGACATTAAAGTATAGTACGGCATCATTAAGGGGTGACCAGTCTATTTCATGCAGGAGATTGCTGAATTTATGCTGACAAAAATTAGTTGAATTCCTAAATGATTTTACAGTGTGTATTCTTAGTCGTTGGTAGTTTGGTCTAATGACATAAGCTGGTAGATGATCGCTCAGAGAAATAGACAGTGTACCTGAAGAGGGATAGTTGGTGGGGTGGGATACTTTGGCAGGTAAGATCTTTGCTGCATCTTACTTGGCTATTGATATGCTGTGAAAAACCCTACAGATTGATACTATTTATGGGGGAGCTGCAAGCAATGGTCTGCCAATCTATATTAACGTCACCTAAGATTATTGTTTCATGATTTATTGTTTCAGATGTCCAGGATAATATATCTTCCAACACTGGTATATTATGACCTAGTGGGATATATATTACTATTACACAAATTATTTTTGTTGGGTTGAGGTTCAAAAAGAGATTAGTACCTCAACATTAGAAAAGGTGGGTATATTACTGGTGTTGGGTGTGATACTGAGTGCAGAGGGATATAGAAGGGCTATCCCTCCCCCTTTCCCTTTAGATCTATCTCATCTGGTTATTGCAAAGTTTGGAGGTATTATTTCCGAGTCTTTTATATTAGGGTGTAGCCATGATTTGGTAAGGGCTAGTATGTCAGGTTTATTTTGATCATCCAGGCATGTATTGGGGCTATTTTATTACATATAATTCTAAGGTTCAGTGTTAGTATAGTTAAATTTTTGGGGTTACTTTTGGGGTTATGACTAAAGGGTGGGTCTGGTTTAGGATGTATGTCTCCACTTTTGAGTAGATAGGTGATGAGGAATGAGTACCATGGAATATATTATTTATACATAAGTGATGGTACTGGTGTCAAGTGTGGTTTGATAGGAGGTGAGGAGGCCAATTTGTGGACTGAATAATATGGGAGGGTATAGGGGAAAAGCTGGGTGGAGATATTTGAGAAGCTGTGTTATTTATTGGAGAGATGGTTAGAGGTGGTTACTGATATGTATTGGTGAATGGGGATATGTGATGATATAGTTGTAGCGAGGCTGAGAACTAAAGAGAGAGTAAAGATGTTAGGGAGGTTAAGAAGACCATGTCTAGTGTGAGGGTGGGTTACACATAGTAGAAGTAATATTTATATGTTAGAATGAAATAACGGGTGTAATTAGAGATGTATGCTATCTAGTGATATGTGAGTAGCTTAAGGTAAGGTTGGAAATGTGTTGTCCTCATGGTGGGCTTTGACAGTATGGTTAGGTGTTTTCTCTTGAAATTTTTGAAATGTGATTGGTCAATAGTAAATTTATGGTGCAGTTTTAGTTTGATGTGTGTATTAATAGGTGGAATGAAAAAATAGGAGTAGTAAGAGAGTTGCAGTAAGATGCAAAGAATTATAGTAGGGGGAAATGAGATTCAAAGTGATGGGGAAAGGGGAAAGCAGATCAGCTTGGTTAAATATACCTATGTAAGTTATGAATGTGATATGGGTGTGGACAGGGTAGAGTTATAGATAATTGGATAATGGAAATTAGAGGTAATGATTTGCTGGGGATATCAGTAGAGGCCCTGGGGGTGGTGGGATATGGGGGCAATATATAATATGGGTAATATATAATTATCAACCATGGAATGGGTAAGGTCAATGTAACACCAAATGGGATAGGCTAATTCAAACACCATAGGGAAACTAGCTAGACTTAAAATAACTCACAAGGGCAGGTCACCTAATACTCACCTATGTACCTGTCTCAATGCATGAAGGGCCAACTTGATCATTAAACTTTCTCTTTTATACACCGATTAATGCATTTTAGAATTGCTTAGCTTATGGCTAACATAACAGTCCTATACTTTACCTCACAGATCTGCCATCAGTTTTTGTGAAACACCTTTGCATGTACTGCAGGTGCAGCTACAATACTGCATTTTGCATGCAAGATTAACATGAACACATGCTAAGAGAATGGTAACAGCGGCATGAAGAGCAATATTACTAGTGATGTCACATGTGCATCTGCATCACCTTCAAAATAAGACATTGTTTAGATACGCATCTGCATCACCTTCAAAACAAAACATTGTTTATCCTTTTGACAAGTAACACCTTCAGTGGCCATTTTTATCACAAGCACTCTCTCAGATTATATCACATTGTTGAATGATCACATAATAAATTCAACAAGAATCTCTGTTTTATCTGCTGTTGCTTAGAGCCTAACACAGACACCTACAGGTCTTTTCCATCAGCATATGTATACATTATACTTGCTAAAAATGGTTATATTTCTTAGTTGCTGTTGAGAATAGCTAGTCTAATATTTGG
Source organism: Protopterus annectens (assembly GCF_019279795.1). Lineage (NCBI taxonomy): Eukaryota > Metazoa > Chordata > Ceratodontiformes > Protopteridae > Protopterus > Protopterus annectens. The sequence goes on from NC_056731.1 coordinate 1,914,748,039, forward strand.
CTGAGAAAGATAATGATCTTTAATTTTCCACCTACTGTTTTTGCAGACTCAACTGCTGTTAATAATTTTGCAGTGGTGGCTAGTGACTTCAAATCAAAGGGGGGCTGCATGAGACAGCTGAATGGGTGGGGTCAATGGGAATGGGTGTGACCAACTAGAAAGGGAAGGAGCTATGCTCAAAACCACAAAAATGTAACTTTAATTAAATACGCTGCCCTGGGTGCCAACCATCATTATGAGAGTCCAATCAAGACATAATGAAGTGTAGAAGAAAAAAAATATTTAAATGCATTGGCTGCATGACAGCTTACTTAATATCTAGATGGAAACAAAAAGGTTGTAAGGCATGAAAAAATAAATTACTTTGAAATACATTACTGGAATGCCAGTCAAAATCAAGTACAAGAAAAACAAGCAGCACTCAACTCAAACCACTTCTCCTTGCACTCCAGTTCTAATTATAATTTATATTTAACTTTATTAAAGTACCAAGTAACATGCTGAAAGTAGCAATCTCTGTGATACCCCCACTTGTAAAAATGTTTCTTTTCCAAAAAAGACCTGCTGCCTGACAACAACTATCTACTTGTTTCATGGGAAAACATGATCAAAGTAAAAAATGAAAAGCAAACAAGAAACAAGCTCAACATACATTGCTTAAAGAATTACTGCACAGGTTATGGACCACACAAGATAGATTGGCATTCTGTTTAGTTTGCAGGTAAAGCCTGCAAAGATGACTGCAAGTCTCCAACAAATGTAATGAGCTTCTTAAAATAATGTAATCCTATCCTTTATTACAAATACTGTCATATGTATTTCAATACCCAAGGCTTATACGTTATCTAGTTATGTAAGTATTCTCTGCATGGCAACAACAGAAAGGCTTTCAATGTTGGCAATTCTTTAACAGTATGCTTATTAAAGCTTACTTGCATCTTACAATCTCAGACAAGCTTACCTGATGATCATTAAAGAATTGCTACTTAAACACAGAGCAACAGGCACTTTCTGAATAATAATAAGCATAAATCAACATTATAAAAATATGACAGAAACCAGAACATTCTGCAAAATCAACGACAGATGAAAAGTCACTGTAGTACTTGTGTCTACCTTGGATGTGGGATATTCTGCAGATTTACACTGCATAACTTCTGCTTGCCTTGCTTGGACACATCCAGAGTCACTACATGGGGGAATGGGGTGCAACAAGTATGCCACAATTTGAAATGTCTCTGGCTGACTGTGATGGCCCTGACTCATTTGTCATACTTCTCAACCTCAGAGCAAGAAATCCGGACAAATCCATACATAGAAGTGGGACAAAGGCCCAAAAATAAGGACAATTTTTAAATCTTGCTCTTATAAACTTAGAAAGATAATAGAATAGTAGGTCTTGCATTAGTATGAATTTTCTGAAGGGTATGAAATCTGAAACTGAAATGTCTGGCATTATTATCTAACTTCAGTCTTTAATGATTTGCCACTAATTTGCCAAAAAACACTATTTTATGAAAAATAGACCAAAAATGTGATGCAAAAATATAAAATAGCCACACAATACAGCTGGGAACCTGTCAAAAGAAGGGACACTTTTTTAATATTAGCACTGCTAACTTGAGCAGCTGACAAAATAATAGAATCTACATGCATTTCTGAAATAAAAGTAATCTATAACTCTGATTATTGCAGTTATTTATTAATTGTAAACCCTCCATATTTTCTTCCAAAATTGCCATTTTGAGGAGAGATTATTAGGAGAAGTGCAACATTTTGAGTCAAAATCAGGGATAGTTGAGAGCTTTGGATATGCCTAATTCTATAAAGCAATTTATTTGCACGTACCTCTCAACCTTTTAATGCAGGAAATCTGGACAAGGCCAAATATATTGGGGGAACATATAAACAGTACTAAATATTGCTCTTGTATAAACTGAGACAGTTGATAGAATAACAGGTCTTGCTTTAGCATGCATTTTTCTGAAGGTTATGAAGTCTGAAACTCAGTGTCTGTCATTATTTAGTGACTTAATTCCTAAATGATTTGCAAGAAAACCACAAATTTTATGAGGAACAAACCAAACATAAGAAGCAAAAATCTATTCATTCTGCAGAAAGCTGGACAGTTGAGAGGTATAGTTCAGCCTTTGAGTTTGCTGCCCTTCCCCCCTCAAAAAATCATGGTCGAATGGAGCCTCCCCCCTGCAGCCATTCCAATGAACCATTACATGGCTATTCCACCCCATTTGCCATAAACACTAATGTGCATACTGCTTTACTTCTGTGATAATTTGGACTTCATTTGAAAGTTTTATTTTGCATTTTACAGTGCAATCACTAATAGATATCTGCTAAACAAAGCAATGCAGTCTCACAATGAAAACAGACTTACCATTAAAACTTCTATGCCCCTGAAACTCACATTCATTGAAACAGCATTGAAACCCACATTCAAAGAAAATACATTTTGCCAGTGGCAGATAGATTAGATTTTGGTTTGGGCTGTTTTCAAATCATAGGCCCCTTACATATGAAACATACACATGCTATTTCATACACCTTCCTGATTGTATTAAATTATATTCCTTGTAAAATACTGTACAGTTTTAGAGGCTGTTTTAAATTTATTGTTTTGAACATTTTTCTAGTAAACAATGAGACAAAATGCATGCACCAATAATGACAAAACTGCCCAATTCAGAACATTTCCATCATAAAAGTCTACTCAAACTTCTGCACTCTACCAGTATCAGTAAATATGCACAATCTCTGAAGAAGTAAAAGTCATCTAAATAATTCCACATTAAAGAGATCTGTAATTAATGAAGAGGTTGCTGCTAGCAAATAACTTTATATTTCATTGTATCATCTACAAATAAAGTGTCTGTTGCCATTGAGGAATAAATTGCCTATGTTGCACTAAAAAATGATAAGCTAGTAATATTGCAATAGGGAATGTATGGCAAACTGATAACAGGTTCATAGTTACTAGGTATCTTCATCAAAAAGGAGTGCAGTATCCACCCCCTTTGCAACATAGTACAGTATCAGCAATGCATCTATCTACTGTGGGAGTAGAACCCACTGCCTTCTGCATCAAAAGCAAGTACACTACCTGTTGTGCTATTAACAATGCAAGCGGACTCAGCGTAAGCAGCACTAAACTTTTGCTCCCCTGCAGCTCTCAGCTCCTTGTAAAATCTACTCATTCAGCTGTATCTCTGAACTTTGCAGCACAAGAAATCTGGAAAAAGCCAACATTTATTGGGGGGGGGGGCAAAAGCCCAAAAACCAAGGACACATTTTAAGCATTGCTTGTATAATGTTGGAAAGTTGCTAGAATAAAATGCTGTGTTATCACCATACATTTCACTGCCATGTCTTGAACCCAGGACCCGGTGCAAAACAGTCAGAGTAACATACCACTATGCCAAATCAGCTGTTTTGTGAAGGAGAGGAAGACTGAAACTTAAATGGCTACCATTTAGTGAATTCAGTTCTAACCATAGCTGTCAACCTCTTAGCACAAAACACCTGAACAAAGTCAATAATGGGGGAATACAGCCCCCAAACATATTCAGTGAATTCATTTCTCACCATAGCTCTCAACCTCTTAGCAAAAAACACATGGACAAAGCCAGTAATGGAGGAATACAGCCCCCAAACATATTCAGTGAATTCAGTTCTTACCATAGCTCTCAACCTTAGCACAAGAAACCTGGACAAAGCCAATAATGGGGGAATACAGTCCCAAAAATAGGGAAACATTTCAAATATCCATCTTATAAACTTAGAAAATTGCTAGAATAAAAGATTTTGTGTTACCATGTACTTTCTGAAGAATATGAAGTCTGAAATTCAAATGCTTGTCATTTTTATTTAACATTTGTTAACCTGGAAAGTCTGACTTAGAACAAAAGCTAATTGTCAGCAGAAAACCAGGGAGAACCACTCCAGACACGTCTTTGTAAGATGGGAGGACACCAGAGCACCCAGAGGAAACCCACACAAACACAGGGAGGACATGTAGACTCTACACAGAAGGCACTCCAGCCAAGAATCAAACCAGAGAACCTGTAGCGGTCAGGCAATAATACTGCACTAATGACTTTGTAAGGGCACAAAACTACAGAAACCACAAATTTTATGAGGAACAGAACAGAACAAGTATATGGGAAAAATCTGCAAATTTTTTTACAAATAGTGATGGGTAGGGAATTCAGGCTCTCGCCACCTGGGCCCAAGGTACAGGGTTCAAGCCTGTTCTCTACCCACCACCATATAGTACTTGGGGCATTACACACACACACACACACACACACACACACACACACACACACACACACACACACACACACACACACACACTTTGTATTCCTTACCTCAAAGACTGTAAAAACAAGTTGTAACATCCATCTACAGCCTGTGATGATGAATCCAAGCATGTCCTTCCATCTAGCCCACGGTGAAGAGAGCAAGTCCTTCCTGCAAGAGCGGAGCAAGCTGGGTGCTACCTAGCCTATGGATGTTGCAGTCCGAACCCCCTTCAAGTCTATGCAGTTATAACTGCAGAGACTTCTGGGATAGTGCTGCTGAATGCATTCTTCCTAATCTGGACTGCTGGTGAGACAGTCTGGATTCTGTGCGCATGCTCCAGACTGGTACACCAGCAGTCTGGAAATGCAAGATGTTTGTGTTTTTATTTTTGTATTTTTTTCTTTTTTCTTTTCTTTGTTTACAGCTGGGGGGGGGCTGCAGTCCTGCAGCCCAATAGCATGAGCCGCCCCTTTAATTTTGGAAGGACAGCACTTTAGTACAACAAAAGCTATAACTTAATAGAAAGCAGAATACATAAAACTGGCAAATGGGATAAATAGGTCTTGTCACATCAAACTCACTGAAATTCTGATCTGAAGATAAAACGGTTATATTGTGTCCGGGGTCTGACAAAATCATTAAAAGGATGTATCCTATTTCTTGATTTGAGCATCCCATGTAAAATAGTCAGGGGCTACTGGAACTTACCTGGTCAAATAAAAATCAAATAAATAGATAAAGTTTTAAAGCAGCATCAAGTTGGTTGACATCACTTCTTAAAAGTAATACTTCATTTATTTGGCAAAAAGGAATGCCCACATGTTTCCAAAATAAGAACTAAGGATGTTACTACCATAATGTTGTAAAAATGGAACTCTGCCTATTTGTCTATGCAAATATTTGTAACTGGGTAAGTGTGCTGGGTCCCAGAACCTTTTTTAGGCACAATCCAAGCTAATTGGCAATAGAAAACATTATTTTAACAGTTAATAATAAAAGATGCGCTAAACACTTTGATAATTACAATTTGCATTAGTTTCAGTTGGCAATACACAGTAGTAAAAAATGTGAAGTGTTCATGATTTCCAACATGAAGAAGAAATATTTAATGTGAAGTGTTCATGATTTCCAACTTGAAGAAGAAATATTTTAAAGATGGGATTATATGTTCTGAATCTCCTCTCATTTTAAGTAGCTGCATTTATTTTGATAACTGCACAGTAAAATACCTAAATAGCACAATGTTACCTGCTAGAGAAAATAACAAAACATATTTAGCTGCTTCACACAGATAAGATGAAAGTGTCTGTTTTGTTTGACATTTAGCTTAAAGGGACAGTCCCAGAGATTTTTTGTTTTGATTCTGGTGTTTGTTTACATTTTCAGTCTGGCTTTCTGAGCATGTCCCAGCTTAAGCTGTGGGGGTTGGAGGAGGGGTGCTTACAGGAAGGTTCAATGGTCTTAGTCAATTCCATTTTGAAATGCAGTTGTACTCACAATAGATCATACTGAGTCATTTATTAGTTTTACCTGTGCTTTTTATCCTCCGAGAAAAGTAGCCTTTTAGGAATTTTATGACCTCACTTGTTACTACCTTGCAGGAAAACATATAAGCATTTCATTCATATTTTATTTTGTGCGGATTTCTGAATGCTAGCTAAGTGCTATGGTGTTATGAATGACTGTCACTTGCGCTGTAGAAAGCATCAGAATGATGCACGTTTTGAAAGTAGTAGAAGCATTCTTCCTTTTTCATGTTTTGTTTTCTGATCTCTGAATACTAGACAAGTGTAATGGTTTTCTGACCTGCTGTAAAAATGTGTGATGCAAGCAATAGATTAATTTTAAACAATGAAGTCCAAAACTTACTGTCACAATGGGGGGTTTACAGTAAGGCAACCTGTGTTCCTGCAGAGTAAGGTGAATACGTCAAGAGACTGCTAAGATTTAGTATGAATTCACTAAACTGTACTGTTTTGACTATACTGCTTATGGTTATGCTATGGAGAATAAATACAGGAAATAAAGAGCTGCACAACTAAGATAAGCTTTTTGATGAGTTCATAAAAAGTAAACACCGAGAGTCTTGTCTAACCACCCCACCACAAACACACACAAAAATATAATAACCGTGGAATGAAAGCTTTTGACAGGAACCTTCACCAGAGGGAATGAAATTAGGGCTGCATAAGGTAAATTGAAAACAGGAGTAGGATTGATGATGACATGATAAGTGGGTGGCATATCTTTTAGACTTCTGCCACTTTTGTAAGAGATACAAGGAAATTTATTCAAAAAAATTCACTAGTTCCTTAAGCTATAACAAAATACCCCAAATAATATTTAACTAGAAAAATAAGTTGTTCACTAAAACTACTCAAAATTGCAACAAAATAAACTTTCCTTTTGCCATCATTACATGGATTTTGACAATTCCACCATACATCATCAACAACAACAAAAGAAGACTTACTGACAACATTAGATGTACTATTACCCTGACAAACCTTAGAAATAGCATCACCAGTAATTATTTTTCTAGTTAAATATTATTGTTTTTTTTTTGTTAAAGTTTAAGGAACTAGCAACATTTTTGGATAATTTTCCTTGTATCTCTTACAAACGTGGCAGAAGTCTAAAAGATATGCTTGTTTGAAATTATTTTTTTTTCACCTAACATGTTATTTAAAACTGTTGTAAATGTAGGTACTTTTTGTTGTGGTAATTTTTGCTCTTGCCCATATAGTGTAAATTCTTGTTTAACTATTAATGGTATTTTTTACCAAGCGACTGATAGATATGATTGCAATACTGAGAGCATTATTTATGCTTTAAGTTGCCCTTGTGGTCTTTTTTATATTGGCAAGAGCAACAAAGTTTAAATTAAGACTGCAAGAACACGCTATGTATATTAAACATAATAAATTGGATAGCCCTATTGCGCAACATTTTAGTAGGTTTCACAATTCTGATCCTTCTGGTTTATAACCTACTGTTTTAGAAAAAGTATACTCTAAGTATATAACAGATTCACTTCTCAAAAAGAAGTTGCTTTATAAGGAATCTTTGTTTATTTTAAAATTTAATACTATATCCCCGATAGGTCTGAATGTTGAATGCAATTGGAAGGTGTGAATTTAATTTGATTGATTGTTTAATGAATTATATAACTGATTAATTTTAAGTGTCTTTGAGATATAAAATATGAATTTGCTTTGATGGTTTTACTCCTTAAAGGCTACTGTAGCCAAAGCACCAGAGTGCTATTAAAGAGTATTACTTAGGTTTTTTTTTTTTTTTCTCTGACCTGATTCATTTGGCTTTGTGGTTTTTAGTTAGAAGGGAAAAATGATTTGGGGGTTATAACTGCCCAGTTGTTGTACCAGCAAATATACTGTGAAATGGCAGTGGTAAATGATACTGGTTTAACAGGGGAAAATGACTCAAGATGGTGAGATCCTTTGTCTATTGGATAGGGACATTGCTAAGGCCACCACTCAGATACTGTGTCCACTTATAATGGTCACACAGAGAAAATGAGAATAATTCAGTAGAAAGTAAATGACAGAATGTTTCCAAAATGTTAGAAAATGGAGAGAGGATGGGGAATGCTGCAGGATCAAATAGCTTAACATGTATACTTTACAAAAAAAAAAGGAAAGAAACATGGGACATGTGACATGGACACACTGCACTAACAAGAAGCAAGTCAGAATGAAAGAGTGTTCAAAATGGACATGTTGTAAAACAATTACATAACTCTAGTCTATGGTACAGTACCAGAAAACTAAAAACAACAGATAACTTTAACTTAGAATAGCATTAGAAATTAAAATGGAAATTTAATGCTAGGGAGAAACTGCCATGCATAACTACAACATATAGACAAACTATGTAGACCCATTGACCTTCTTATGACTACAGTGTGATATATCTTTACAGAGCAGTAGTAGAGTGAAGGAAGCAATTTATGACTTGCTTAAAGAATAATAAAAACAAGTCTTTAGATGAGGAAATATTTTCATTAATTCAAATGTACTTAATAATATTGCTTACCTGGTTTAATGATCTGATTATTTCTGGCATTGTAAATGTGACATTTTAAACTGTCTGCTAGTTAAGTCTAAATTTAACACCTTTATTTGTTATGTGACTTAAGGAAATTTTGTTTAACAGAAAGGGTAATGGTGCCCTGAAACACAATGCTAGAAGCAAAGATTGATTGAAGAAAGGATGGGACCACTTGACATCTAACATCAGCATTTTTGTATGTTCAAAACAAAAGAAAATACACCACTCCACAGCCAGAGGCATAAAATGGAACAGATTTAATGAAATAGATAAGCGCTTTCACACGGAAATACATGCTTCATCAGATCACAACATAAAACCAGTGCACCATACACTGTTTAAATTAAAATGCCAATACAACAATCAACATACAACCAATGAGCAGCAGCAAACAATTATACAATTACATTCAAACCTAAAACAGAGAGTGCAAAACTTCATTCATAAATTAGTATTTTTATTTAGTATTTTTGTTTTATTTAAAGAGGCCCTGTCCTTTTAGAATGGGTTTGATGGAAGTTCTTCCATTAATGCCTGGAAACATTTCAGCTTGCAGTTGAATAATCCACCAAAGCTCATGTGTTTCTGTGTAATTCTTGAAATCATCCCCTCTTGTACTGGGTCTCACCAACTCCACAACCCTAAATCCAAAAACATGTTCCACACCATATTCAAGGCAATGTTTCGCTAGTGCATTGTATAAATCTTGTCTGTTAATACTATAGAGATTTTCCCTAATACACTCCATAAGGGATCTCTTAGTCTTCCCTGTATAGAAACAGCTGCACTTCCTGCAACTAGCCAAATAAATCAAATCCTTACTTTTACAATTAGCATGTACTCTAAAGTCATATCTGATCTTAGTGGCTGAATGAACAAAACCACATGAAACATCTATACTACTGCAAAAACCACAACCCATACACATCGTCGTTCCAACTTGCCTATCTCCATTGTCTTCAACTACTGCAGATCTATTCTTATAGCATAGCTGTCGTTTAAGGCTTTTTCTGTTCTTAAAGACAAAATGGGGTCTATCTCCCACCACCTTTTTCAAGCCATCATCTAAATGCAGAATAGGCCAATTGTCTCTTAGTATATGTAGAACACTGTTGACATCACTGGTGTAGTATAAAGAGAGAAACACATCTCTATTAGTGCATACAGGTCCTTCTATATCAGAGCTGGCATCCCTTCGATAATGACAGTTGTTAGAATAAAAAGGGCAGGCTCTGTTCTTTCTCTCTATAAAACTCTCATTCAGTCCTGTATCAACCTCACGTCTATTATAACCCCCTAGACAATAATTCTTCCTTTAATTTTTCCATGTCCCTGTGGAACAAATCATCCTTGTTATTAAGATGGAAAATACGCATACCCTGTCCCTTAACCACATTCCTAAATATGTGTCCAGGGTGCATGCTACTACGATGGAGCATGGTATTCCTTCTACAATCTTTTCTATATAGTGTAGTAGTTAGTTTATTATGTTCATCTACAATCAATTTGATATCTAGAAAATCAATCTCACTACGAGAATACTTACATGTATGTTCATATAATGAGCCAATTACTACATTGACAGCTAGCTTTGAAAAGGTGAGAATTGATTTGCTTACATCAGAATCAAAGAAGCTTAGCATCTCTGTTAGGTTATATAAGAAGGTATTTCACAATGTGGAGGTAGCATGGAAAACACTTTCTCATATATCATGATTCTTTTCCCAAGAAAAGGGTAGCCATGGGAATTCTGATGTGCAGTATATGAAGAGTAGCCATGGGAATTCTGATGTGTGGTATATGAACACCAGTAAAGTTGACAATTATCAACTTGAACAGATAAGAGGTGGTCGACAAAAAGAAACTTTACTTCAGACTGACCCAGAATACAAGGTTATATGACACATGAATCCCAGTAACAGTATCTTCCTTAAAAAAAACAGATACCTAAAAACTTTGAATATACCTAGATATGTGACATTCCCCTTATTTTAAAAGCAGGAGACTATATAATATATACACTACATACTTCAAGCCAAAATCAATTCAAATTCATTTGAGGAAATGCATATCTGGCATTTATACACTCTATATATTCACTTTAAAGAACTTTGTAAAACAGTCTTCTAGACCTATAGTATTTATGCACTGCACTATGATTAGGGTTGTCAGCAGCTTGAAAACTTAAAAATTTGATGCAGTTTAATTAATATCTAGATCACTAACTAAAGAATGCTCTTCTGGCTGAGATCACCCACTGTAACATTTTCATACTGAGAAGGTGGTGATAATTTTTCACAGTCTGGTATCACCGATTATTCCTTTAAGTCATGACTTACAGACAACTGAACATCTACTGGATCTGGCTCTGTAAATAAGTGCTTCCTGTCTCTTCCGTACATCTACATATTAGGCCAATTCCTAGAATCATTTTGCGACAAACCAAAATCACCACTCTTTCCTCTTTTCATAAAATTGAATGACTTTTTGAAGATTATTTAAAGGAAAATTTTGTTTACATTGCCTTACCTGCAACAGTTCAGTAACAGTTTGTTAACTGTCCGCCACTGGCAAAAAATGAGTTAGCTAGTTTTGACTTAAGGCATTTGCATATTAATAATTTTGTTGAAGAACAACTCACAGCTGTGGGTTTCTGTACTCAAGAAATGACGTAGAAATAACTGTCATACTTTCTCTTTTTTAATAATTTTTATTTAAATTGATATAACAGAAAGCAACTGTATGAATGAAATATTTTGTAAATTACATATAACAATAAAAATTGCAATAAAAGGAAATAAATAAATGATTTACAATATATACAAGTTGCCTGAGAGAAAATTATAAAACAAACGTAATATAAGTTTAGATGATTAATAAATTAAATGGATTTATGATGAAAAAGTTTCAATAAGGACAAAACTTTTTGCCAAGGGTTTTCCTTATGTTTGTTAGGAAAGATTCCTTTGGTTCAAATTTTTTATTAGCAGTATCTTTCAGAGATAAAATAAATTATTTAAATTGAGGCATTGAAGATTTCTTCCAGTTCCTTCTTATGATCTTTCTAGCCACTGCAAGAATTGTCCAAGTTAAATAAAAAAGTCTTTTGTTTGAATTTTTAATTTCTATAACATTAAACAGAATTATGTATTTTGATATTATAAAGGAATCAGACCATAAAACTTTTAAAAACATTGACTCTTACTGCAAAATTCATATAACATAGAAGAATCAAAAAGACATGAGATCAGTTTGCAATGCTATGGTTTTTACATCTCCAACATTCAACAACCAAATTTTTATTAAACTTTGCTAATCTATTAGGAGTCAAAAAAGCTCTATAAATGAATTTCCATGTAAATATTTTTCAATATAGAGACCAGAAAGTTTTAGAAATAGAAATAATAATCTGATTTTTTTAGATCATTTAAAGTAGTTTGATGTTCCTTAGTAATAAAATTCCAAAATGTATCATTCAGATTTCTATAATCAACTGCTATTATTTATTCAAAGAAATTTTTAAAATGTTTTCCATATCTTCAAATAGATTGAACCATAAATAGTGAAACATAAAAAAGTATAACATAATCAACTAGTCAACTATTTACAAAAGAAACTATATACAATTGCCTAAGTATACAGTCTATAACATCACGTTTCCATATACAATATGCAATTTGTATTAAGATGCTGTGCTGACTAATCAGATCGATTTTATTTATCCAATATTTGTCAACTTTCTGCCAATAAATGATGTATGATGTTGCCTTATCAGTTCTTTTCTTTATGGTTCCTACTTCCATTCGAGACACGAAGACTGCGTTTTTCTTGAAATCTTGAAAAGTTGGTGGTGCTTTATTCTTCCAGTAAGTTGTTATAGCTTTATGTGCAATGGCAATCAAATGTCCACAGTAAAGGATATTTTAATTTTGGGACACATTGTGGTATGGGTACATTAAACTAAACTAATGACTTGGTTAACTAAAAAGTATCATTAAAATTGTTTGAAAGAAATAATTAATTTCAAACCAATATTTATTCAGTGAATGAAATCAAAAAACCTGTGTTCCCAATCTGCTTTTGTATGCATTTTACATCTCCAACAATCAATATCTTTCTGATATATTAGTTCTAATCTATGAGAGGTTAGAAAGAAAATATGTAGGAATTTCCATGCATATAGTTTCCACTGAAACTGACTTGGTGGTAAGGCTTGGCGATAAAAGGATAATTTCTTTTTTATTTTTATCAAGATCCTTTTGATTAACCTGATTATAATAATTCCAATAACTATTATTGGTATAGTTCTTTGTTTCTTTAAGTGCCTTATGAATTTTGGAAAGATATACTTGTCCTTTAGAAGTATTATTTATTAAAAGTATCACAAGATCTATGAACTTAGGAATATTATTTTTAAAAGTTGGTGTCATCAATTCCAGCTTATTTGTGATGTGCTGTCTTATTTGTTGTATTGGTAGCCACAATTTATCATCTAACTCAAATTTCCTTTTGATTTGATCTAGTGTGAGTAATGCATTGCCATTGAGTATTTGATACCAATAAATCATTTATTTTTCTTTAAGCTCTTTAATTACATTTGGATCAAAGGTATTTATACATTCTTGTGTACAAGCTATAGGATGTAATATAAAAAACATGTCTTTATATCTGGGTTCATGTTTGTATATTTTCTAAACTGTATTATTGTTTCAGTATCAATTATACACTTTGTTTTTATACTTTTATTAAATATTATGTTATCTCATCACATTATAAAACACTTTTGTTGGATTTATATTATATTGTTTATGGGCTGAGTTACTAATGATATTACATATGAATTAATTTCCATTTAGCTGTATAGGTTGAGTTCAGCCACAGAGTAACTGTTTTAGTAATATATACCAATGAATAAATCTCTATATGTGATAGATTAATTCCACCCTTCTCCCAACCTTTTAAATGGTTAAGTGCAATTCTAGGCTTATTGTTAAACCAAAGGAAATTCAGCATCATTTTATTGTATTGCTGTATAATTTTCTTAGTAAGAGGGATGGAAAAGGATTGTATATAACATAAACATTTTGAAAAAAAATGATTGATTTAATTATATACAACCTATCTTCCATTGTATAAAACATTTTATTCCATTTCTGCATTAATGATTTTATTTGGCATATTATATGGATATAGTTAATATTTATTGTTTCTCTAGTGTTGCTAGTTAATAAGATTCCTAGGTATTTCATTTTATTATCAGCCACTAAGTACTTAACAAAATCATTATTTAATTCCCTTTTTTAAGTTAATTAATACAACTTTAATTTTGATTTAATTAAATACAAGACCAAAAATAGTTTGAAAGAAGTTCATTGCTTGGAATAATTCAGTTAATAATTTATCTTTATCAGATATTGTCAACAGGATGTCATCAGCAAATAACTGCATTTTCATTTCTAAGTTATTCCCAGTCACTATGCCTTTAATATTTGTGTTCATTCTAACATAGTTAGCAAAAGGCTCAATTGCTAATGCAAACAGTAAAGGTGAAAGTGGGCATCCTTGCTTAATTCCTTTTCTAATAGTTATAGAAGTAGAGAGACATGACCCAATCTTAACAGAGGCCATAGAATTTTCATATAGTGTTTTAATTAAATCAAAGGTGCTATTGATGTCTAGACTAACCAGAGTCATGTCTTTCTTACTTAAATCAACATAATCTATCAAGCCAAGAATTATTTTAATATTGTTGTAGGTGTTTCTATCTTTTATTAAACCTGTCTGGTCATGATCAATTAATGATGGTAATATATGTTTAATTCTCTCTGTATCTATTGCCATAAACATATTGTAATTTACATTTAACAATGAAATGGGCCTATAGGAAGGACATTCTGAGGCATTTTTTTCAGATTTCAGAATAGGTGAGATTAAACTATATTTCCAAGAGGTGGAACTAATATTCCTTGTTTAACCTGGTTAAAACCCTTCAACAATAACTGTCTAGCTTCTTTGGGCAATACATTTCTGATGTTATGTTGTCATTTCCTGGTGCTTTATTGGGTTTCAGTTTTTTAATTTGATTTTGCAACTCGAACATTATCTACTTGTCAATGTGTCTACTCTGTTGTTCCTGTATTTTGAGGTTTATATTAGTCTGAAGGAAGTTTCTAATTGTTTCTTTTGATTTCATCTCTATGTTGTTAGCATTAATTTTTTGATAGTGTGACTGATATGTTTCTATTATGCTGTTTAAGTCTGAGACTTTCTTATTAATGTTGGGATTATATATATTTATTTTATTTGATTCATTTTAATAACTTTCTTAGTTTTATTTGCTATTTTCTTTTGACTTTGGATTCAATGAATAAGAAATAAGTTTGATTTTTTCTAATGCTATCATTATTTTATTATGTAATATTTCAGTATATTCTTTATTTTTCATTGTTAAATCATTAGTTAATTGACTATGCCCTTTTTGTATATTAAGTTTAATAATATCTATTTACTTTTGAAGTTCAATTAATTGCTTGTCCCATTGCTCCCTTTGATTTTTGTACCAAGTTAATGTTTTTCCATATATGTATGCGTTTAATGCATCCTATACATAGATTTCCGAAGTGTCTTCGTTTATGTTTCATTCAAGAAATTGTTGTAATTTTTTATATAAAATTTTTTAAACTTTTTTAGATTTGTTATATAGGATGGTATTCTAGTGACTGTCACCTTTTGTTTGTTATGAACTTCTACTTCAAAAGTAATTGCATTGTGGTCTGTTAATGGACATGAGATTACTTTAACATTGCTAAGAAAGGTGGTTATTTCCTTTGATATATATACTCTCTCTATTCCTGAGTGTGTGTTATACCTATGTGAAAAAAAACATATAATGCAGAGAATTTCTGTCTGCATGTTCTTTAACATCTTTAAGATTATATGGTTCAACAAATTCTGCTAATGTTTTTGATGTTGCAGTTTTCCTTCTGGTATTTATAGAGTCAGTGTCTTTATTATAAAGTATATAATTGAAATCTCTGCTATTATCAAGTTCCCTTTAGAGTGCTAGATTACGGCTTCTACCTGTTGTTCAACTATACTTGCACTCAAGCCAGGTATCTAACAAAAGTTAATAAAAGTATACAGTTTACCACTTATTAAGATAGTTGACATACAAAGCATCCCAGATTTATCTTGATACAAGCTTATTATTTTTGGCATAATGACAGAATTTTTCCATGAAATCATTACCCCTCTTGTTTTTTTCTTATGTGATGAACTTAATACTGAATAACCTTTGAAGCTGAGTAAATTAAGGTCTTCTGTTAATAAACGTGTCTCTTGCAGAAATATCAGTTGTGGGTTTATAGTTTTAATATATTTAAATAAACTTAGTCTCTTACATTTATAATTCAACCCATTAACATTAATTGAGATCACCTTCATATTTAAATACTGCTATATGTAGATTTAATTGAACTTGTATTCCATTTGGCAGAATAACATATAAAAGTTCTTGTTTGTGTACAGCTGTGAAAACTGTTTTAGCTTTCTTTTAGTTTGACTAATGTATTTAGGCAAGTCAAAAAAAAAAACATAAGAAACATTGTAGTATCAAAACCTGGACCATGAACCCCTTTCTATCCAGAGGGTTAGTATAACCCCTACACTTAAGATGACAAAGCATCTAAGTGTCCCTCTCCCTATCACAGGCACTATACTCCAAGCTTGACAAGTCATTACTTGTTAGTCAGAAAGTATGTTATCGTTCTATGGGATAATTATAATAGTAAACTTATGGTTATTAACCAGTCTGATATATTCCAAAGTCAGTCTAAGGTTGACAAGAATTAACAATCCCAATAACATATCAAGAAATCATACAGGTTGATATGAATAATCTTTAATAGAGAATTTGTCTTACAGTTATGCTTAAATATAGGCTACACTGCTGTACTTATGAATTTTATAATGCATGTTTACTGTAAGCAAATCTTAAAACATTCCTTCTTGTGTTAAAACCATCTCTTTTTTCTTTTCTATGTGTAAGTGTCAGAAAAATATGTATTAGTGTATGTATTAGTAATATGCTTAGTGCATTTAAGGCTTGAAAAGGGTTAACACATTTATTCAATTTCACACTGCATAAAATCTGTACTAATTGCAGAAGCTTTCTAACCTTGTATTGTCATGAAATATGCGCAGCTATAATCTTTGCTTATGCTTTGGAAATTTACAGGGAAGCAGATAATTTCTGCTTGTGTCAGGAAAATAATGAATAGATGTATCACTTGTATTAAGGTTATGAGACTTAGACAAGGAGTTCCGCTTGTGCTGTGAGAAAATACACAGCTGCAGAAGCTATAGATAATCAGAACAAAGACTGCTTGAAAATATGAACTGCAATCAGCATTTGCTTGTGCCTAAGCTAGAAAAGTACCTTGAAATGTAACACATGTATTAGAACTACACAATAGAAGCTTGTAATGGGCTAGAGCCCACCAAGGCCAGGTTGTTTTTCTCAAAATGTTTTTCATAAATCCAGTCATGTCAGCAGAAAATCTGAGTAACATCTGCTGTAGAACAATACTGAAAGTTGTGTTTGATTATGTCAACCATAGAAGGCAATGTCTTGTAGAGCAGTATAAGAATAGCATACTTCCTGTTAGTAGTTAGGCAAAAACCTGTATTGCATGTTTTTGTCTCCTTGCAGCAAGTTATTAAATGTGCCTTATCTGAACCTTACGTGTATTGGTCTTTGAAGTTTTTTCCTTTGACGGATTGGTCCTTCGGACCGGAAACCCTCACTTCATCTCGGATCAGACAGGCCAGGTGGCTTGAAACCATACGGGGAAGAAACCACATCGGTTCTTCTTATTTGAAAAGCCCTCCGACTGAATTGTCGTACAAAAGAGGCCAGCCACTTTCTGATCTGCAACTGAAGGACGGGATTTTCACGAACCAGGTGATCAATCATGAAGGCTCAGGTAAGGTGAATCGACCTTTTTTCTGTTTTAGATCAGGGACTAGATTTGTATTGTTTTTGTCAGGACTGTATTTTTTACAAGTCAGGGACAGAAAAAATTACTGTCTTGTCAGAGATCAGGGAAACAGAGTAGGTAGGCAGTCACTCTGAAGAGACTATAACAAAATCCGTGGTACCATGTTAAAAATAAGGAGTTACGTAACGATTAAAAAGGATAGAACAAAATGGGTAATAATTGCACGAAAAGACCCCAATATCCGCCGTTAACCGAAGACGCAAAATACATGCAGTCACAGCGTGCTGATAATATTAAATACTACTCAAAGTGGGTTAATAAGTATGAATTTGATGGTAAATTAGAAAAATCCTCACTTATCAAACAGCTTAAAACTGATTCCAAAGGTTGGGTAAAAAAGCAGCGCCAATTAGGAATTCCTCAGGCACACAGGTGGATTGAGGAAGTAAACCGTAGGGAACAAAAGAACAATAATTCAAAAGCAATGTTTTAGATAAGGAGGACAATAACTTAGTAATAGCATCGGCCCCTCCGCCCTCCCTTACCAGAATATGAAGCAAGTGAACAAGTTAGTCCACCCCCACGATATCCTACTGCCACTGTAAATAGAGACACTACAAAAGCAAAACCGTTTATTAGAGATCCCATCGAGACCAGGTCTCGAACACAGGCAGGTAACTCAAATGAAGGCATTGAGTTATATCAAATGGTTAGGAATTCACGATCTATGAGTGAAGAAGAAATATGCCCAATTATAGAAGTACCTAATCCTCAGGCAGGGCAAGAAGGTCAGGACCCAACTATTCTAGTGTATAGACCCTGGACTTCAGAAGACATCCGGAAAGCCACTGAGGGAATTCCCCATCCAAAAGTTAATTTTAGAAAGTTCTTAGAAGATTTACAAGGAATGAGGCTAAGTTATAATTTAAATGGAGAAGAGGTAGAAAAAGTAGTCAGACAAATTGTGGGACCAGATTGGCACATGATTAGTGGCAACTGGAATCCCCGTGACGCTGCACACAGACCCCTCCCACATAGCAGCGCAGAACTAGACAACAGAGTGAAAGGTCTTACAGACCGCATCTCTGAGAAATGGAAGCCTAGGGAAGACTGGACTTGCATTAATCAATGCATCCAACAAGAAGGTGAAACTATTGACAGATATTATGCCAGACTGTTAGAATGTTTTAATAACCATTGTGGAATGCAGGTTCCTGTAGATCAGACACAAGATTCCCCATATGAGCAGCAGTTAAAGAATGCATTTTTGAAAGGCAGCATTGCAACCATAAGCAGTTTTATTACAAAGCACATGGTAGATCATCATACAAGCAGGTTGCAGTCATTACTTGAATATGCTAGGCATGCCGAAAGGCATTTTAATAGCAAAAAGAAAAAGAAAGCCCAAGTATTTTCTGTAGAAGATGGAGCAGAGGTTTATGTAGTACAGTCCGGGAAAAAGGGCAAGAGAAATGCCCAGGGAAACAAACAATCTGATCAGCGATCAGAGGACTTTGAAGGGCAAAAGAAAAGGGGTGAATGTTTTAAATGCAGTAAAAAGGACACTTGGCAAGGGATTGCAAGAAAAACAAGAAGGCAACCACGGAAGACAAGGAGGGTGAGAACTGACTATATGATAGTCAAGAACCACTAGAAGGGGAT
Organism: Protopterus annectens; assembly: GCF_019279795.1. Taxonomy (NCBI): domain Eukaryota; kingdom Metazoa; phylum Chordata; order Ceratodontiformes; family Protopteridae; genus Protopterus; species Protopterus annectens. The sequence continues at coordinate 1,914,767,091 of NC_056731.1, forward strand.
AGCAGAGAAAGGACAAATGAGAATGTGATAGAAGGAGTAGAGGATGTGACAGAAGAAATAGAGGAAGTGCAGGAAGTTACGGATAGTGAAGAAAATGAAATATTGGATTTAGCTTTATTGAGCTTAGAGCTCTATATAGCAGACACAAAACCAGAAGTTACACTCCTGGTAGAAGGGAGGGAGGTCAAATTCTTGTGTGACTCAGGGGCATCACGGACCCTGATACATCCCTCCAAACTGCCAGAGAATTCAGAGTCACCTGATTACATACTAGTGAAAGCAGCTAATGGACAGCTTTATCGGGAGCCCCTCTCCTATAATATTGCAATAACTGATCCTGTTTCAGGATTGACCCAGAAAAGCAAAATTGTTGTTTCCGCAAAATGCCCAGTAAACCTCTTGGGCAGAGACCTTATGCAGCTATTTAGTATAGCAGTAGTTCCGACTATGCAGGGTATGGAAGCACAGTGACAAATAGATACCTTTGCAGTGCAATCGGAGGGCAAAATGTTCTATTGGTACAGCCAGGACTTGGTTACGACTGGTCCAGGGGCAGTGACCGAAGAGTTGATGAACGTAGCCATCAGCAAGTTCCCCTCCCTTGACATTGATAAACAGCATTTGTTGCACTGTACACTGTATTATTGTAACACACCAGGACCTGATAAGGAATATGAGCAAGAATTGTTTAGAAATTGTGCAAACAGATTGATATTACGTAATCTGTACTGGGACATGGAAGGGAACAGTGTAGCCAGCTGTTCATTGCCCTAGGAGTTCTTTGCACTCTATAAATCTAATCAATTACCACATGTTAGCTTAACTAAGGACAAGAATGTAAAATGGGTAGACTTAGGAGAAAAAGTCACGAGATGGGAAAAGCAGACAGAGTTAGAACTGTCAGAACAGGGGATACAAATGCAGAAGTTGAATTGGATAACTCAAACCCACCCAGCCGTGTACTTGCAATCTAGCAAGGACAGCTGATTAGCACTCCTATTAAAGGAGGAAGAGAATGCCTTACAGAATATACCAGAAACTCTTTGGTCAACAGAAAAATCAGATGTAGGACATATTCGTACAGCGGGACCAGTTAATATCACGCCAAAGTCAGCATTTAGACCACAGAAAAGACAGTATCCCTTAAGAAAAGATGCAGAGGTAGGAATCAAACCTATTATGGCAGCTTTACTTAAAGAACGGGTGCTGATGGAATCTCCTGATTCACCATGTAACACACCCTTATTTCCTGTTAAGAAAGCGAATGGAGAATGGCGTATGGTCCAAGATTTACAAGCTGTAAATGAGGCAGTAATACCAAGGGCACCTACAGTGCCAGACCCACACACCCTGTTGAATGATTTAAAACCTCAACAGAAATATTTTTCTGTGGTAGATATCAGCAATGCGTTTTTTTCGATACCGATACACCCTGACAGCCAATATTGGTTTGCATTCACATTTCAGGGGGAAAAGGTATACATATACGTGACTACCACAGGGATATTGTGAAAGTACGACAATATTCTCACAAAAAATGACAAGCAACTTGGCGGGATTTACCCCACCAAGAGGCAGTCAGATTTTACTTTATGTTGATGATATCCTGCTGGCGGCCCCCACCCAGCAAGATTGCAAAGAAGATACCATAGCGCTATTACAATTTTTAGCCACTGAAGGACATAAAGTAAACAAAAATAAACTGCAGCTTTGGAAAAAACAAGTTAAATACCTAGGATATGTAATATCCAAAGAGGGTAGGACATTAGATGAGGACAGAAAAGTAGCGATTTTGCAAGCACCAAAACCCACTACCAAGAAGGAAATTATGTCCTTCCTGGGTACGACTAATTTTTGCCGGAGCTGGATTCCAAACTATGCCTTGGAATCTGCACCACTGACTAACCTGATATATAAAAAGCCTATGGCAGCAAAGGATTTGTTACAATGGACACCAGAAGCAGAATCTGCTTTCTGCAAACTGAAACAGTTAATAGCGTCCTCATTAGTTTTAGGATTACCAAACTATCAGAAACGTTTTTTCCAAACTGTAGATTGTAAGCAAGGTTATATGACATCAGTGTTAACACAGCAGCATGGGAACAAGCAACGCCCTATTGCTTATTATTCATCACAACTAGACCCAGTGGCACAGTCTTTACCCCACTGTGTGCAAGCAGTAGTTGCAGCTGCAATGGCAATACAGGCTTCGGCCTCATTAGTTTTGTTCCACCCAGTCGTGATTATTTTACTGCAAGAGAAAGTAGCATATCTTTCCCCTGCTAGGCATCTTTCCTGTATGACTATATTGTTGAGCCAGCCTCATATGACAATTGAATGATGCACGACTTTGAACCCTTCTACCTTGCTCCCAACCCCTGCAGATGGCACACCACACAGCTGCCTGCAGGTGATTGAGCAAAAGACACTGCCTAGAAAAGATCTCACGGATGTCCCCTTGGATGATGCCGAGGTGACATACTACGCGGATGGCTTGTGCAAAAGGGGTCCTGCAGGACAGAACCTAGTAGGATATGCAGTAGTTTCTGATACTGAGATTATAGAAGCGAAACCTTTACCACACAATTTATCTGCACAGGCAGCAGAATTGATTGCCTTGACACGGGCATGTACCTTAGCAAAGTGTAAATGTGTGAATTTTTACTGACAGCCAGTACGCTTTTTCTACTGTACATGTTTTTGCGCAACAGTGGAAAAATCGAGGAATGATAACATCTACTGGCAAACCAATCAATCATGCACAGTTTATTTTAGATCTTTTAGAATCTATTCAGTTACCTCAGAAAGTAGCTATTTGTAAATGCACAGCTCATACCAAGCAACAGGATAGGATTTCAAAAGGTAATGCGAGAGCTGATACAGCTGCAAAACAGGCAGCTTCAGAAGTATTTCTTTTGAATGAGGAATTACAACCCTCTGAGATTTTAGACTTAGAAATGTTAAAGACAATGCAGACACTCACTATGCAAGCTGAAAAACAAAGATGGGTAAGACGAGGAGCAATTCTCGAAAAGGGGCTGTACATCTCCAAAGAAGGGAAACCGATACTACCATCTAATTTGTTTAGATATGCAGCTTTGTTGAGCCATGGGCAATGCCATGTCTCAACAGGGGGGATGGTACAGCTGGTGAACCGAGTGTTCACGACATATGGATTCTTAAACTACTCTAAAAAATGTTGTTTAATGTGCCACGTTTGTAACAAACATCATGCACAAGGGGCATTAAAGCCCAAGCAAGGGAGTTTCCCTACACCACCGTATCCTTTTCATACTATCTGTAAGGATTTCATAGAATTGAACAAATGTGAAAATAAGAAGTATTGCCTTGTCATTGTAGATATGTTTTCCAGATGGGTGGAAGCCTTTCCGACCAAAAATCCAGATGCGGCTACAGTTGCAAAAATTCTTGTTAAAGAAATCATCCCTAGATTCGGCATTCCAGAAAGGATCTACAGTGACAACGATACACACTTTGTAAACCAAACCATACAGCAGTTAAGTAAACATTTTGGTATTTCTTTAAAAAATCATTGTGCATATCATCCGCAATCTGCAGGGTTAGTTGAGAGGCATAATGGGATTTTAAAGAGTAAGCTAAGAAAGTTAATAGCAGAAACAAAGAGAAATTGGGTGTACTGTCTGCCCCTGGCACTGTTGAGCATGAGAACTGTTCCGAATGCAAAAGGATTGACTCATTTTGAAAAACTATTTGGAAGGGCTTATTATATACCTCAGTGGAAACCTCTCATGCCCGCAGACCAGGAAGCCGACTGTACACTAGCAGAGTATATGAGAAATTTGTTGAATTCTAAACATCTGTTGCAGTCAAATTCTGTTTCAGATAAAGAACAAACCAGACCATCAGAAGTGGCAGTGGCTCCAGGAACCTGGATCTGGGTGAAGACAATAAAAAAGAAGAATTGGACGTCACCAAAGTGGGAAGGTCCATATCAAGTGCTTCTGTCGACACCCACTGCAGTCAAGATCACAGAGCGTGCCTCGTGAATCCACCTGACACACTGCAAACTAGTTAAGAACTTTGAACTGGACAAAAATCTTGTCACATGTCAAGAGCAAAAATGATAGAATCCAGAAAAAACAGGAATGCAGAACAACCATTTCCTCAGAAGTATTGCATAATCATCCTGTTAACTGTACTAGTGACAATAATCTTTTTGTTGTAGCCATTCCTTTTTCCAGCCACACAAACTGAACTGAATAAACATGAAGCGTTACTCATAGACTGTCACCCAAACTTCAACATTTACCAGGCAATTAAATATGTGTATGCTGAGACTTTTAATGTTTCAAATTGCTGGATTTGCACAGCTTTGCCAACAGCATACGGGGGGGTTATTAATGACTACAGTCCCCCTAGGGGTCAACAAGACCTGGGAAAACTTGATTTATGATACCTCAACCATTACATCACAAGATAAAATAGCATTGCACTTGTCTATTCCACAAAAGGGAACTGTGTGTTTTTATAAAAATGATACTGTTCAGGTGGGTTGGAGCAATTGCAATGTGACTGTTCCTTATAAATGTTACACTAAAGCTAACAATGTAGGTTCTTATTGTAATACAAACTATAATTCATTTCTTGAATTGATGCACAAAACAATTGATGAAGTAAAACATAATTCTGTTCTCTATAAACAACTGTCTATAATTGATAGAAAAATGTTTCATGCAGGGCGAGTGTATATTCATAGCAAAGTTACTACTAAAGTAGAGGACTGTTATTTGTTATGTGGCAGAAAGGCATACAAGTGGTTACCTGAGAATTGGTCCAGTGGTTGTTTTTTGGGCTATCTGGTTCCGGCCATACGACACACTGCAGTTTTACCTCGAGGAAAAATTCGGAATGTCCGAGAAGTCATCAAGAAACCTGTAAATCCAGTGGGGCAAATCGATGCGTGTTGGAAAAACCATCATTCTATAGGCAATGGACTGACACACATGGACTTGAGTGATAGTGTTATATCGTGGGCAGGCATATTACCAGCATATGGAGCAGTGAAATCAATCTGGGAGCTGAGAAAACTGTCTAAACTTCTCGAAGTAATGAGTAATGCAACTTTTTCTGCTCTCAAATTGGTGACTGAACTGAATGCCATGAGAACTGTAGTGATTCAAAACCGCATGGCTCTCGACTTCACCCTAGCGGCGAGAGGTGGTACTTGCACTTTAATCCAGGAGGAGTGCTGTTTGTATATTCCTGACCATAAGCACGAGATAGACAACCACCTTGAGGTAATTCAGCAAGTGTCAGCCATGACCAAACCAGGACCAAACCCACTGACGGACTTTTTCCAGAAATGGTTTGGGGGGTGGGGTACTATCCTAATGAACATCCTGATTGCCATTTGTGTAGGAATGATCCTACTGGGAGTATGTGTTTGCTGTGACATCCCCTGCATGAAAAGACTGATTAAAGACTTTATAGACATGTCAGTTTCTGAAACCTTATATCAAAGTACTGAGTTTGAAAAACTGTTAAAAGATTGAAAATGCTTTTATAAGTTTAAATTGAATGACTCTCTTAACTGCAAATCCTAAGTGGGAAGAGGTTAGGAGAAGAAAAAAACTGTTTATGCTTATTTTGAAAGTAGAATAAAAGTATTAAAAGGGGGGAAATGTCAGAAAAATATGTATTAGTGTATGTATTAGTAATATGCTTAGTGCATTTAAGGCTTGAAAAGGGTTAACACATTTATTCTATTTCACACTGCATAAAATCTGTACTAATTGCGGAAGCTTTCTAACCTTGTATTGTCATAAAATATGCGCAGCTATAATCTTTGCTTATGCTTTGGAAATTTACAGGGAAGCAGATAATTTCTGCTTGTGTCAGGAAAATAATGAATAGATGTATCACTTGTATTAAGGTTATGAGTCTTAGACAAGGAGTTCCGCTTGTGCTGTGAGAAAATATACAGCTGCAGAAGCTATAGATAATCAGAACAAAGACTGCTTGAAAATATGAACTGCAATCAGCATTTGCTTGTGCCTAAGCTAGAAAAATACCTTGAAATGTAACACATGTATTAGAACTACATAACAGAAACTTGTAACGGGCTAGAGCCCACCAAGGCCAGGTTGTTTTTCCCAAAATGTTTTTCATAAATCCAGTCATGTCAGCAGAAAATCTGAGTAACATCTGCTGTAGAACAATACTGAAAGTTGTGTTTGATTATGTTAACCATAGAAGGCAATGTCTTGTAGAACAGTATAAGAATAGCATACTTCCTGTTAGTAGTTAGGCAGAATCCTGTATTTGCATGTTTTTGTCTCCTTGCAGCAAGTTATTAAATGTGTCTTATCTGAACCTTACGTGTATTGGTCTTTGAAGTTTTTTTCTTTGACAGTAAACAACACAAAAAGAAGATGAAAACCCATATGTTAGCTTGTATAATTTATTTTTGGATATTGTTTCTCTGGTTTACTTAGGGTAGATTATTTAAAAGTTATTATACAACTTGTAGCAGTGTTATATGTATGTAACTATATACATTTTAAAAGTCCTGAAAAGGTGAAGTGTATCTTATGTAAACTTAAAACAACCCTATAAATAGAAAGATTTGGTTAATATACAATATTATTTAAAACACTAGCAATCCACATTGAATTGTAAAGTTAGATGGCAATGCTGCAGTTAGCATAATTGAACTGATATAGATAACAGTAAGGTATTGAGCAAGTTTCCTTTTCTGAGTTAGACTGAGAAACATTTACTTACATAACTCAATCTGTATTACACTAAAACTGTTTTTAAAGTTTCACTTGTGTGTGATCTTATTTTAATGTTCAGAGTTACTCTTTTACAGATAGTTGTAGCCTTCTATGTATTGCCTTTATCTAATTCCATGACTGTTCTATCAGTGTAAAAGGATCACAAAACTCTGTAACTTACATCACCGTTCATAAAATAACAAGAAACATCAGCAAATACAGAAACCGTAATCATCAACTTTTCCTTATACATGACTTCTATTCTTATAGTTTGTAGATAAATGTCGGTGGAATAGATATGTGGACTACAGAATGAAATTGCCTCCACTTATTGGACTATTTGTTTTTGTGACAGAAAACTTTTAAATCAATTAATTGTTTGTAATGAAAAAGTAGATATTTAATCAGTAAATGTGTAGACTTAACATAAAATCTGTAAAGCAAAACTTTTTTTTTTATTTTTACTGTATGTTTTACTAAATCATTAAATTATGATCTGTGATAAACTATTAATACACTTAGATAGAGTGAAATAGTGTAAGGGGCACTTTAAAAGTGTAGAATGATAAAACAACTATATCTGAGTGCTATAAAGCAGTGAAATCACCATGCTTCTTTTACTTTCATTTTAGTGCCTCTCTGTTTGACTGTGGGAAAACCCAGGCTTCAGAATTGCTTCATAAAGCTAGGTTAAGAGTTCTAAAACAAAAAACGGTGTAATTAGCCTGTGATTCTGTCAGGAAACTAGAGAATGCACGTGTGGTATTTTTGATTCTTTGTGTGTAACTCGAGCTTCCTCTCTGTTCATTTTTATGAAATGTATTACCACAGATTAAAAAAAATGTTCTTTAAGAAAATGATCATAAATACTGTATAAATGAGTTACTGTACATCTTAAAACAAAAAAAAATTGTGTGTAAATCATGTACTCTGAAAACTAATTATTTATCTATATTAAACACATTATTAAAGCTTTGTTAGAAGATAAGCAAGGCTATCAAGTATAAATATAAGTAAAGAGTCAATGCAACTGACATTCATATGAGACTATTAGTGTAATCTCCAGCCCAACCCAAACACAACTACCCCCAGTTGTCATTCAATTTCTTAGTGTATATTAGGTAACCCATAAGCATTGTTAATAGGAATAGCAATTCCTATACTTATGACTGTATTGTCTATTTGATTTAAGTATTAATGTTGGTTATAAATTCAAAGTAGTAAAGATAAATTAATATGAGTTACCTTTTCCTGATGGTATAGAGTGCTGAAGATTTATGTTTCCCTATCCATAAACTGCAGGTGCTTAATAATACAAAAATATTTTATTTTAACAAGTAAATAATGAAAGTCATTTGTCCTTCATTTTTTTACTTTTCTTTCCTGTTGTCTGCCAGTTATTCTTCTCAGCTTGACGTTTGAGGCTAGATCCCAAGTAATCCATTTCTTCTGTTTGATCTAGGAAGTTGTTTTTAGAAAGAAATGAAACTGCAGTATCCAGGGTTTCAAAGGTTCTGGTGCCTTCTGAGAAAAAATGCAAAGTCTGGCTGGAAATAAAAGATGAATTTTTAATTGATGCTGTTTAAGTTTCTTAATTCATGGTAAACATTCCTTCCTTTTTGCTGCCACTGTAGAAGAGTAGTCATTATCAAACCTAATAATGTTGTTGTCATATTTAATGGTGGAATTAGTCCATGCTGACTTCAGAGCCAGTTATGTGTCATGTGAAGAGAAAAAAAATGAACTATGACAGATCTTGGTTTGGTTTTGTCCCTGTTGTACATGGTCGATTTAGTCAAAGACTGATGTGCCTTCTCAATTCCATATGAAAAGGCTTCTTGCAGATTTAAAGCTTTGGGAAGCCAGGTTGTGAGGAAATTGGTTATGTTTTGAGCCTCCACATTTTCAGGTAAACCATAACTCCAAAGATTATTCCTCCTGGATCTGTTCTCAAGATCATCCACTTTATTTATTAAAGATTTATTTTGCTTCAAATAAATTCCACTTGTAGTTCTTGTTCTGTTAATCTCCCATCCAGGTCATTTAATGAGTTTTCCATCCCGGTTATTTGGATCTTTTGTTGCTGCATCATTTCTTTTAAAACCTCTATTTGTCTGGAGGTTTCTTCTTTATACAAATCCAGTTTACTGTCCATTTTATCAAATTTTTTGGTTAGTTCAGACATGTTGACTAATAAGGTTTGCAGGTCCTTCTTTGAAGACTAGCCTTGAAAGTTGTATTTTGAGTTGCTCTTGTGACAGTATCAGTAGCCTTTCTGATGAAGTTTTTGACAGGAATTTTGTTAAATACTGGCATTTTTTTCTGATAAAATAAACCAGTGACCTTTAAATATTATATCCTGTAATTTATGTGAAGAAATTAGTCCAGGTTTTCAATTTTTATATAAAGACCATCAGAGCTCAAGAAATGTGCTGCTAACTAGCCTACGTTGCTATTATTGAGTGCAATGTGGAAATCAAATTATTAGTTTCTTGATTCTTATAAATAATATCTTTAAGATTTTTTAACAGTTGTGGGAATCATTTACTCATAGAATTAAAGATGTCTGAAAATGTATTATGAAATAAAGTAATAATTGCTTGCAAGTGGATTAAATTCCTATCTATATTAAATTCCATTCAAAACGATTCAAATTATTTAATTTTTGAATCATCAAAACAATGATGCCAATAAAAAAATGATGTCTTTCCCATTTATGAAGTATATGGATTGGAACCATGTTTGTTAGATTTTTCATTAATGAGAATGGAATAATAAACTTAAACCAAGACTTGTATTTGGAATTATTTGAGATTATTTTAAAGCTATTTAGTATTTCAGTAATAAAATCTGCTTTTGTAGGAGACTAGATTGTAAAGTGTATATCATTTCAAATAAATATCCAAAATGGATTATAGAATTTGTGATTATTAGGTTCCCATTCAGAAGCCTGAAACATCATAAGCCTGAAAATCAAAATCCTGAAACCAAAAGCCTGAAAATTCAGAATCCTGAAAACTCAAAATCCTGAAAGCCCAAAATCCTGAAAGACCAAAATCCTGAAACTCAAAATCCTGAAAACACAAATAATGCTAATATGTCACTATAAAGACACTAATATCTACCAACTGACCCTGACCCTAACCCTAACCCTAAGGTCCGTCACTATCACACTCTCACCTGACCCGCGCCCTAACCCTAACTCACTTAAACCGCCCTAACCCCAATATTTGTCACTATTGCATACATGCCTAACCTGCCCTAACCCTAACTCACTTAAACCGCCCTAACCCTAAAATAAAACCAACCGCACACTTACCTGACCCCAACGCATGACCTAACACCACAGGGCTAACAATAGCAAAGCCACAATGACATCAGTATGTCTATTTTGTGTTTTCAGGATTTTGAGTTTCAGGATTTTGGTCTTTCAGGATTTTGGGCTTTCAGGATTTTGAGTTTTCAGGATTCTGAATTTTCAGGCTTTTGGTTTCAGGATTTTGATTTTCAGGCTTATGATGTTTCAGGCTTCTGAATGGGAACCGATTATTAATATTTAAAATGTTTAATTTGTTCATATTAAACAATTGTTAATGTAATTTTTTCAGATCTGAACTGTAATTATTATCAAGCCAGTAAAATAGGTTTAAATATTATTGAATTTGCATATATGTCTATGTTAGGAAAAATAATGCCTCCAAAACTCCAGGGTCTATTTGGATACCATAAAAAATCTAGTAGTAGTTTATTTATTCTTTTGATTTGTTTCTTATTGAGTGGTAGAATAAGAGATTGATTAATGCATACATTTTTGGAAATAATATATATTTTTATTAATTATCATATATCTTCAAGTATAATATAAATTTTATTCCAGAAAGTAATATGATTAGTTATTAAGAATATGATTTTAGTATTTAATATTTCATTTCTATTAATTATGAAGTAGTTAGATTTTGATTTGTTGAAATGAATTGAAAATTTTCTATAACACATTTTACCTTTTTACTGTATCATTAGAATTTTGCAGAGTTAATAAAATATCATCAGCAAATAGCATATTTTTTTATTTATAATCTTGACTAATTTCTAGGCCCTGAATATTTGAGTTTGAATTAATTAAGATTGCAAACATTTCAATTGCAAGGTCAAATAAAAGCGGAGAAGGGGACAGCCATGTGTAGTTCCTTTTGTTATATTTATAAAGTTAGAGGTAAAAGCCTAATTTTACATATGCTTTATTATTATAGATAGATTTTAACATTGAAATGAATCATGGAGAGAAACCAAATTCAATCAAAGCTTTAAATAAAAAGTTCCATTCCAGAGAATCAAATGCTTTTTTTATATCCATGTGAATAAAATAGATTCCTGTTTTCTAATATTCATTACATCAATTAAAGTAATAAGTCTTTTGATATTATCAGAAATTTGTATTTTATAAAGTCAGATTGTTCTAAACCAATTAAACTAGGTAAAATTGATTTTAGTACATTTGCTAGTATGGTCATAAAATGTTATAATCCACATTCAGTACAGATATAGGTCCATATGAGGAACATAGTTCATGATTTTTCCTTCTTTTTTAACTGGTGTAATTAAAGTAAATTTCCAGGATGGAGGAAGCTTTCCTTGGTTCTTACATCTATCATAACTTTATATAAGTGAACTATACTTTTTTGAGGAAATAATTTATATAATTCTGGAATAATACCATAATTTCCAGCTTTGCTAGGTTTTATCATTTCAATTTTTTGATTTGCTTCTTGAAGTGTTATGGGTCTTAATAAGTTCATTCTATGAGAGGAAATGATTTTCTTAATGAAAGATTGATCCATTATACATGATATATTTATTTCTTCATTAGTATCATTTTGATTTAGGGAACTATAATAACATCTGAAAGTTTCTAAAATATCACCAATCTCTGTATATGTTTTGTTCAATACCAGATTCCTTATTTCATTGATATTATTATTATTATTATTATTATTTGTTTGAAATCTAATTATTTTTGTGATATTTTTAGATGTTTAGGAGATTCATAGGTTCATAGATTGGTACTAAGCTAACTGCCCTTGTGAGCCATTTTAAGCCTAGCCAATTATCCCCTGTGAGACTCAAACTCTGCACCTTGTGTTTGTAAGGCAAACACTTTAACCATTAGGCCACCCTTCCACCCCCGATCACAAATAAGAAGTCATTTTTCATTTTTCAGTTGCTATTTCAGTTTTATGTGGTATCAATTCATTAAATTTACTATTGAGATGATTTATTTCCTTTTTTGGAAGTTTAGTTATTTTCACCTTTTTTAAAACACTTACTTTAGTTTGAATGTTTGTTGATTCTTTATTCCACTTTTTTAACCTTTGTTTGTACCAATAAATTGAGTGACCATAGACATATGTTTTAAAAGAATCCCAAACAATAATTAGATTAGAATCCAGAGTATTATTAAAACTCATACAATTATCAATCTCATCAAGCAACCAGTATTTATATTCTTTAATTCTTGTAATTTAAGCTGGAAGTCATGTAATGTAAGGCAAATTTTTATAATTTTGATCTAACCTTATTAAAGCATTATGATCTGAAAAGGAACAATGAATTATATTAAAAGCAGTAATTGTATAAATAATATCTTGAGATACTAATATTTTATCAGTTCTAGCCTGAGTACCATAGTTGAAAGAATAATGTGTAAAATTTAAAATTTAAAGAATCTTTATCTTTAAAATTAAAGTAATATTTAATCTTAAAAGAATCAGTCCACAACTTCAAAGATCTGGCTATGGGAAGTAATTTGCATTTTCTACTGGAATCGGACTCTGAATTATCTAATAAACAATTGAAATAATCACTATAATTACTTTTCCTTTATAATTATTAGTTATAAAATCAAGTTTTGTTTAGCTAATCTAACACCCATACCTGGAAACCAATATAAATTAACCAGAGTCAATATTCCATTTCTATATTTCAAAATAACTAAAGTAAATAGCTCTCGCTCTTCATATTTGTATATAACATGAGGTATTTGAATATCTTTTTTCCAAAGAATGGCTACAAATGTTTGCTGTTAAAGAAGATTGTGCTAAGGGTAAGTATTTATAAGAATTCCAATTGTTACTAATATTTTCATTTAAAAATGCTTTCTTGAAATATAATATGTGGATTATTCATATCAAGAAATTTTATTAGATTTGTCCTTTTCTATGGTTATTTAAACCATTAACATTTAAAGATAAAGTTAGATCCATAGAAATCTGAAAGAATGAATAACGTTAGTATTTTTTGAAAAAATATCATAGAGAACAATATAAATTATTAAATATATGTTTCTGATAATATTATAAATAATAAAAATATATCAGGCAAAAGAAAAAAGAATTTAAATATAAAAGAAGAGTATTAAAATAAGTCTGTACACAAAATACTTACTATTCTCAGTCTTTAAGAGATTTTTCAAAAAAAATCTCAAGACTCCCTATCTCTAGCCTGACAAAGAAAAGAAAATATCAATTAAAGTACAGAAACTTTGTAGTATATATTTGTAAAATGAAAACTCTTAATATCTTAAATAATAGTAAAAACTAAACAAAATAAATAGAAATTAAAATTAATATTATCATAATCTCTAAGATAGACTATATGTTAAAATGGAATGAAGTCTAATGCATTTCTTTATTTTTCTTTACTTTCCATTTCTCTTTTTTCCTCCTTTCTCCCTCTTTTCCCCTTTCTTTGTCTCCCATAGATCTTTCTCCCTTTCTCCTCTCCCCACTCCTCCCCATTTTTTTCTCTCCCTTTCCATTTTCTTCCTTTTTGTAGTTAATAAATTCTGTACATCATCTTCCTTACAATGAAAAATTATTTACAAGAAATCCAATCTCCCTTGACTCTAAAAGAGTTAATTACCATATCATAAGAATGCTACTAAAATTTAATTGTGTACATAGTTACACTTTCATAACAAATATCAAGCAATCAGCTCTACAAGATGTAAAACCCAAACTTAGCTTAGAGAACACAAAATAAAAAAATGAAACAAGGCAATAGGCTGGTAAAAGCAAAACAGAAAAGATTTACCAACACATTGAGACTAGATTCATATTCTATCCTCTGGTTAAAATGCTTCATCCACTTAATTACTGTTGACTTTGGTAATATACAATCAAAGTATCAACTGCACTGTACCCTTTCAATTCAAAAAATAGACCAGCAAATACAGATTCATCTATTTGTGTGATTATTAATATTAGTTTTGCCTTACAAATTTAACTATGACAATTCAGTTTGGGAAATATGAAGGAGGAAAATCAGAAGAAATAAGATAAAAACTAACTGGTTTATTCTTGCGAAAAGAAAAGAATATCAGGGAATGTTATTAATTACTTTTCTCTAGTATTTTGAAGATGTGGTTATTGATTGCCATTTCTAATAGAGTCTAAAAGAAAGTGCAGTGACTGTTAATAGGTGGTTACTGAAAAAATTACTCTGAAAAAAAATATCCAAAAGTTTACATTCAGTGAAACGTGTTTACCTATGATACTCTACAAGCAGTACCAGAAAAAAATTCCAACAATTTGTGATCACATTATTATTCAGTAAGGTATGTCATGATCTTTCTTAAAAATGTTGGACATAAAGGTTGTGCTTATAAAATAACAAGGGCTTCCTCATAACTTTGTATATAATAAACCAGATAGTGTAAAATGAATACTTGTATCCTCCTCAGACATTCCTTGCCTTCACAAGTTATTCATTTCACACAGTTAAGCCCAGAATTTGGAATACCATTTCTGTCTTTACAAGCAAACAGCCTGCTTTAACTACTATCCTATCTTATCTTTTACTAAGTCTAAATACTTGCATTGCTCAGCAGTTCAGTAACAATGCAGCATGAGATTACACTTGCTGTCTGTGTTCTTAACAAGAGTTTAGGGTGGCAAATGTATTTGCAATTGAAGCCGATACTGTTACATGTTTTACTATAATCAATGTTTTTGCTTTAATTATGTTGTGTAACTTTATTGTAACTGGTTCTGACTGAAAAAGGACCTTGGTTACTTAAGTGGCAAAAATAAAATAAATCATATAACACAACATTCAGGGGGATTATAGTTTTAGATCTACTGCCTCTGTACCTTTTTAAAGGCTCTTACTAGCTTCATCTGTTTATTTGTGTATTTATTTATTATTTAGTTTTGGCAATCTGAGGACTCACTATGTGTCTGTCTACAGGAGAATAATAGTGTATCCAACTAACAAAATACAAAAGTGAAGTGATGTCCCAAATTTCATAATTTCAGACAAAACCATGGTTAGAACTTGCTGCTATGACTTTGTAGCAGTGGAGACTTAAAACCTGCAAAATCAGAGTCTTGTGGTTGCATCTAGGTGGATAAAGGGACATCTGAAGACCACAAACTGCTGGACAAGTATAGAAAACTTCAGAGTTCTCTTGTTCATAAGCTATGTGAAAATTTCATCTTAAATGTTAGGCCTCTGAATGTGAATGATGAATATTTTAGTGGGAGTTCAGGCAAGAAAATCAGTTTGTCTTAAAAAATAATTAATTTTTCATGGCAGATATCTGTACTTGCCTTTTCTTCAAGGATAAATACTTTTAAAATTAATTTTAAACAGGCAAATATTAAGTCACATAGTTCAAATATAGCAAATGCTGTTTTAGTGACCTTGTAGGAAATGGAGGCTGCCCCCTGCTGGGAAAGTTGCATAATGACAACGGGATTATTAGAATAAGGTGCTGTATAGGAAGTGGCAAGTCCTATTGGCCAAAAATAAGGTAAGAAAATGTATGCATTTGCTTTGCTTTTTTTTAAAGCTCATATAAATTTGTATCACAAAAATGCTATTAATAAAGATTTATGAAAAGAGTTAAGCTCTAAAATGTATTCCAGAACACTAGCTCTGTTTTGTAACTGCTGGAAGCTTACTAGCTCCTAGATTTTTTGCTTAATAGGATTATTTCCCCAGTAAAACACAGTTCTCTAGTAAAACCATGCAGTTCTTTCAGTATATCATCTTTACTTCTCTTTGAGAGAGTGAATCATCCCTTCTCCATTCGTTGTAATAGAATTACAGATGTCAGTATTGGAAAGGTAAGAACACTCACTGTCTTAGTTACTGTCATAGCATGACTACCAGCAACAGCACTGAGTGAATATCCATGTGTGATTGTTATGAGGATACACCCTTTTGTGACTCTCTTCATTTTGTTCCGTTCTTCTTGTTTGCAGTTTCTCTGTCTCTCTTTCACTTTCATTTGGTTTTCTTTTTCTCCTTTAGCTAGTTCCCCCTATCCATACTAATGAAAAGTTCATCTTTCTCACATCATATTCTCACAGCCATACTAAAGGCATAGAAGAAGAAAAAATATAGTACATGGGGTTGTGACTGTAAAACCAGTTTGACACCCACCACAAGGATCTCTCGGGAGTACATCACTGATTTAGTAGAAGTAAATATATTTGTTTGGTAAGTTAAAATGACTGTAGAAGGACTTAAAGAGGTAGAATGCTGGACTTGCTTTACTTCTGGTTGTTGATGGCCTACAGAAGAGGGGTATGAGTGTCAGCAACAGTGTAACATCAGTTAAAATCAAAGCTGGTAAGCATTGAAGAACACAACAAACCAAAATAAAAAAAGAACAGTGACAAAGACACCGTGTGGGTACTAGTGCTGAAACTTTAATAAAGAATCACTGCGCCATTTCCAGATTTGAGGACCCAGGGCAGCTGCCGCTTTGACTCCACATTTACTAGAACTAGCCAGCTCCATCTCATTGAGAGATAAAGGCCTGAGCTTGACCCAGGTGACTCAAGTTAGACAGGTGGCTTGAGAACATGTTGCTATTGGCATTAGAGAAAAGGCGAATGCTGAGGCTTATGTTTGCTCATCTCTTCTCAAGGAAGAGGAGTGGAGAATATGCATCTGTGTGTGTGCTCTATGTGATTTATGTCCTGGTGGAGACTGAGGCATGCAAGTGAGTGTAGCAGATGGGGTGGGGGTAGGGCCAGTTGATTATGTTGCATACAGAGGCAAAAATGCACATCCCAAAAGGCCATCACATGCCAACCCCTGGGGTGTGACTGGGCATACCTAGGACAGGCTAGGGCTTAATAAGAAAACCCCAGGCTGCCTGCATGCTATCAATAGCTCCCATTTCTGGCTAGCTTGATTTTCACCCATGGAAACAAACAGGATGTGAGGCTCTCACCCAGGAGGAGTGAACAAATTTATAAAGCAACCAGCAGGAGGGCAGGGCTTGATGGTCAGCTTGGAGACCCTGAACAACAACAGCAACAACAAAAATAATTATAATAATGTTTGCTACTGCTGTACATGTTTGAATTGGAAAAAGTACCTAGTAGTAAAAAAACTGATGTCACTGTTTATCAAAATCAACATCTCCATACATAACAAATAAATACATTTAAAGAATGAATGAATGAAATGTGTGTTTGGGGGGGAGACTTCAAAATGATTCTGCAGCATAACACAGTCACATAATGGCAAAAGTCTTAAAAGCCTGACTGTATATCAACTGTACATTCAAAGGACACATAGAATGATTGTTATCACAACTTAAATGACAATCCTGACATAAACAGAATATTTCCTATCTTCAGAGTATTTTCTTCCTTGCAGAATGATTCCCATAATTTCACATATTAAGAAGCATGACTTAGGAGTTTCTATCTTAATTAGCTTCCTCAGTGCACACCATGTTGGGACTCAATGAAATCTCATACAACTTTCTTTGGGAATTTATATTTCTTTGTGTCTGCGTTCTTTTTCTCCCCTGGGACTATGAATCTGCTGAGCTCTTGGGAATTACAGCTCATTAACTTAAACCTGATAACCACTGAGATCAGTTTCACTAATCAGCTAAGCTTTACAAGCCAGGAAATACAATATTCTGGTTGACTAAGTGAAGGAAGGTGGAAAAAGGAAGAACCTGAAACTCACAAACTTCCACTCTTTGAAAAGACTATGTTATTTCAGCAGTTTGTTTACATTTCAGCAAGCCCTTCTTTACAGGCTGTGTAATGGATATGCAAATATATACATGGGTCACTGTACACCAAGCAGTGATACTTCTGAAAATTACCAAATTCATCAGTCTATTTCTTTCTACTTCCTTTTATGTAAAATAACTTCCTTTTGTGTAAAATAACAAAATAAAATAAACTTTCATTATAAGTGAATAGAAGCTGGATCTTACAGAGATTATTATTATTTTCATAAACTGTGCTTTCATAGTATGAATGGGCAAAAAGTAAAAGTAGTTATCCAAGAAAACATGATCATATCAGGACGTCTGTTACTATGGAGGCATTCAGGACTAGAAAAAAATAGTAATTTTATTTTAGTTGTATTTATTTACCAGTGTAATGCAGTGATCTCCATGGGCCTTTTTCAGACTCAACCCAGGAGTGCTGTCTGGTTAAGTGACTTGCAGTAGAGGCTGAAGGAATCAAACGCAAGTCAGGGGTTGTGTCTGAGGTGGGGGAGGGTGGGAGGACTTCACCAATGCTCCCACACCTCAGAAGGAATCAGAAAACCCTGTACCTCCCCTATAAGATTGTTAACTGCCAGACAGATAATAAAAATAGAAGCATAAGAAATATATTGCATGAGTTCTTAAATTACCTGGGAAATGTTAAATTGTTTGTATTAATTAGAGGTTTTCTCCCCAGGCCTCTGCTGAAAAAGGACTTCAGCTCAGTCAGACATTCCCGGTCAACAAATATAAAATAAAATAAAAAATAAATAAAATAAGTAATAATAATTCGTTACTGTACTGTTGGCAGGTTTGGACTGTCCACAGCTTCATTACAAGATAAAAGGTATGTTTTTTTTCTGATAATGATCCTTTAAGTAAGTCTGTGCAGGATATCAGAATAGCTCTTTCTTTCTTTTTCTTCAACTTTTACAGCCACTTTGCTTCTCAATCTTTTTGTACCTTATTGCTCTTCCTCATATTTTCTAAACCTTTTTCCTAAACTCTTACGTTTTCTCCTTTTCTCACACCCCACCACTAACTACAGTTCCTTCTCTGTCCATTTATCTTCCTGCTCACTCCCATAACTTCTCCTTTCATTTCTCTCGTATCATTTTTAAACTACATTCTACTTGTCTGTCTATAAATTATTACTAAACTCAAAAACATTCCAGTTTGATCTTTTCCCAGCAGCCATCATGCTATAAGTACATTGTTATTGTATTTTTTCTATTTAGTAATTAGCCAATTTATGTTACTATCTCTCTTGTTTTTTGTGTTAAAATGCTACTTTCATGCAAGAAATGTTTAAAAATATTTAAAAATAATGTAAATAAGGTCATGTATAGATGTGTTTACCCTGCAATTATAAATGTACATCATATGTAACTTAAATGTGGAGCTTTTCTCTCAGGGCCTTTGCTTAAAATGAAGTTTACTTTTCCCGGTCAGCAAAGACAAATAAATAAATAAATAAATACATAAAATGTCCTGTAAATATGCACCTTCAAAATCATGTGGGAGAAAGCAGAATAATAAAATCTAATGCAAGAGCACCGAGCCTATAATTCTGTACATCACAAAAGCCCCCCCTTATTTCTCCCTCACCATATTCCCACAATAGGGAACACCACACTAGAACTGGCTTGTGACCATGTTTATTATAACAAAATTAGCAGTTTTCTGGCAACATCATACTTTAAGATGCATTCATATTACCAGCAACAGGAAATCAGCTTCAATAAAACTTTTAACTAATAGGATTTTACTGTATTGCTGAATAGTGTGTAGAAAATAACCATCCTCTTTAACAGAATAAGCAAATCTAGGTAGTGTGATTGAATGCTAAATGTGGAACCCAGCTAAAGAAGGCCTAGCTCAGCATTTAAAACTGCTAGCTCTGGTCAATTTCCATCAAACATCAGCACTCCTATCAGAGCAGTGTCCCTAGATCTCACCCCAAGAGTCTAAGTACTTACTCTGCTTGCCCCAGGAAATGAAAGGGGTACTAATAACTAAACACTCAACCAGCTACAAAAACTGTGAAAACCCATAGCTTACACTCACTCTGAATTATAAACTGACTCCTCCTAATTTCCAGAAAAAAAGTGTGGGGTGGGGGTTGGGGAAGGCTTGGAGGTCTTCCCTGATGTTGCCATACCTCAGAAAGAACCGGAAAATGATGTACCTCCCCTATAAGTAACCCTAGTTAATGATTACCCTCCACCTACCTCAGTTCTGCTTCCTTCTGTCCTGAGTATAAATCCCAGTTTCCTCCCTACAATCCTCATATTCCTACATTAGCCTTAACCCTACTGCCTAGCTTACTAAAAAGTGGATTGGCGGCTATGATAAAACAGTTTGCAAGCAAACTGCACTTCATTTATTTTACAACGGACTGCTTATAACATCTGTACTTTGGGGATTTAACTTCCTTCTTTAGGTGGTTACCAGACAGACAAATGCTCATATTTTATATATTTCAAAATAAAATCAAATAATTTACTTATGTAAATGAGATTTATTATTACTGTATTTTTGTGCAGAAGAAAGGTGAGAACTTACGAATATCTATTCACTTCAATTTCAGTTTGATTTTATTTAGAACAATGATATGAAGTTACAAAATGATAACAGTCATATATAACCATACCATATGAAAAAATAACATAGTACACATCACCAAATGATTTATTACTTATAACATTTGATATTAAAATGAAAGTGAAGGTCAGTAATGTCTATGCATTAATTAACTGCTGAAGGAAAGGCTGAAACAAATATGTATAAAATTATTCTCATGCTGTGTGACATGCAGACTATACAAAACACCTGCCTCATTGAGAAGCCCCCTGTAGGATCAGAAGTGGAAGCTGGTTGGTAGAGTCACTTAGAGGAACTAGATCACTGGTCAAGTTAAACTTACTAAAACATTTATGCCTGAGTGTTGTGAACCAGTGAAAAAACATAAACGATGTAAAAGAGAATAGTTAATATTAATAATGATAACAGAGCACAAAGACAAGGACAGACATGAATTAAAAAGGTCTTTTTGAAGGAAATAGTGTGGATATAAAACAGATTTCCACAGTACCACTGACAATGTACTATCCAAGGTGTCTAGGGCACTGAATAGTAGATATCTGTCATGTACTGATGCAACCAAATGGAGGCTTATGATGACTCTCACCAGGTTTTCATTATGAATATAACATCAATGACAGTCGCAATTTTGGAAACTATGTCTCCTACCTTCTTGCAGATGCCCTTATATTTATTTACAACTCCTAAGATGATGCCAAGGGAGTGCAGGTTTTAGCTAATGGCCCATGTTGTTGAATAGGCTCCTTGACCAAATGACATAGACAGGGAGGGCCCCTATCTGATAACAGCTTTGCCCAGTGTGGCAGTCAATCACTCTAACAAGGTTCAAACTGTTCTGGTCAGGGGGTACTCCAGTTAACAGTATATGGCTCCAATCTGCTCTGTGCTCCCCCTTGCCATCATGAATACCCATTTCCATTAAATACAGCAAAATGCCATAGACTAATGTTATAAATTATAACAGTAATACAAATAAAAGGTAGAAAAGTTACAGACAGGCCATCTGTTAAAGAGAAGCAAGTAAATGAACAAGGACAAAATGAGAATTGAAAAGATTACATTAAAGGCAGAGTAAAACTTGACTTAAGATGCTGTCAAAAATTGACTAATACCAGTTTATGAAAAAAGATTGATTTCAACTGTCTTAGCCTTGACTAGATAAATTTGAGTCAGGTACTTTATGTCAACAGCGTATTTATCAAGGTCAGTCTGGTTGACTTTCTGCTATCAACAGTGCCCATTCATTGACAAGTTGGTAAGGAGGGAGAGACAGCGATATCTTGACTTGAGCATGAAGTTCTCAGCAATATGCACAAAATAAAAGTAAGTATTTTTGGAGGTATTCATGACCTTCTGCATGGCCTACTGCTTTTACATGGCAACTGTGAGATCACACACCATCACAGAGAAAGCGGAACAGTCTAATCTCTATAAGTAGGACTGTTCTCCATACAATGATAGTGGTAATGTATACTCAAAACATATTCAGTTTTCAGACAAGAACAAGGGTACTTGATGATTTCATTTAATTTTAAACATTCTGACAAGTTGCTTGTTGAAGAAAAAGAATACTCTCTAACATTTTACAGTCACAGAGTTTACAGATTATAAATTATGCTCCTGTTTTGAAATGAAGAGTTTTACTCAGCATAACAATCCTTTTATTAACTGGAAATATACTGTAATTACAGGCTTCCACAATGAGACTCCACCTCAGAAGGATACCCGACATAATACACCTTGCATGCCTTTATCAGTTTAAAGATTCAGCTGAGTTAGTCCACATTTAATATGTTCACCAGGTGCCACTAACCAGATAGCCCCTCCACAGTGGCCAAAATGCCACTAAGATGGCACAGTATTGCAGCAGTTGGGCAGCACAGTGGTTAATGTTGTCACCTCACAACAAGAGGTTCTCTGGTTCAATTCTCAGCTGGGGTGCCTTCTGTGAGGAGTTTGTATGTCCTCCCTGCATTTATGTGGGTTTCCTCTAGGTAATCCTGTTTCCTCTCACAATCCAAAGACACGTCTGGAGGTTTCTCCCTGGGCCTCCTTTGAATATTGGCTCTGTCCTAGTCAGACTTTCCCAGTCAACAAATGTTAAATAAATAAATAAATAAGCTACCAGTTTAAAAGGTAGTGCAAAACAAACGCCAGCCACCATGGCAGCAATAAAGAACATGTCAAGTGAAAAGCTAAGGGTCTGAAAACACACTATAACATAACCACAGGAATAGCCAAAGAAAAATCTCACACAGAAATGAACATCATTGCTCCATGGTATGTAGTTAATGTTAAGCGTGTAATGAGGTAATATCAGATACTTTATTATAACAAAAAAGCAGCAAACTCAGTAAACAAAATAAATAAACATCAAACACTGTGATGACAAAAAATACAGCAAAAGTAGAAACCAAAAGACAGGGAACAGAATGAAAATAAAGAAGTTCCAAAACAGTTCGGAAATAATGGCAGAGCAGTGTTTTAGTTAAAAAGGGAGTAGGGAGCCATGCCAGGTGATGTTATTAGGTGGGATATTCACAGTATGGTTTTATTAGGTGTCTGCACTCCAGAGAATCTTAGATCTTCCACACAGAGAAGTTTCCTCATTATTTGTTTTTGAACCTAGTACATTGACGTACTGGGTTTGTGAGACTTTGAGGGACACCACAGAGACTGTCTGTTTCAGGTAAAATTTATACAGACACAAATCCTTGAAACCAAAGGTAAAGGCAGCAACAACACCACAAGCTCACGACCTGAGATATCACCAGGAACCGGACAGTTTATAATAAACTCTGCTTTAATAAAATATGACTTTTACAAATGAATTGTTCCACAAAAAAGATTAAAATCCAACGTTCAGTCAAGCGCTTTCGCCCGGGCTCTCCCAGGCTTTATCAAGACAATATACATGCTCAATGTGCACTCCTTTTATACTCACATCACTTCTTAATCAATTATACAATTAGTTATTTAAAGCAGTTTCCTTAAAGTGTACCATTGCAAAAAGGTGCATGATTGTTATTTGCTATGCTTAAAGCCATAGAAATGGAAGTATACAAACATAACATATGAAACATAGCAGCAGTGGCAAAAAAATATAATTTGTGAATATTTTATAATGTTATTACCTTTTATATTATTATGGTATTATAATAGTTTAATAATCTTGTAATAAATATATAATTTTTTAATTTTATATTTTTATATTTTAACAATTTTCAGGGTCCTACTAGTATCTAAATTAAAATTCTTATAAAACATTTTTTATTTTTAATTATTTCACAAAACATAAACACAATAAAAATAAAAATAAAAATAAATATTGGATTATAAAATTATAATATTGATATATTATAATTTTAAAATTTTAAAAGTTGTTAATTGATCCTACTGTATTTATGCAACCTTGTGAATATAAATTAATTAAAAACATCCATCTTACATAAATAATATAATTCAATAAACATCCTGTTTTTAAAATATATAAATTCTAATTTATTAAAACTGTATAAGGTACTTCTTTGTGTATTCTTATGGGTTATGTCCATCCACATTAAACTATAATAAATCGTCCTTTTTAATTTTAAATCAAATTACTAACTTACATAGGTTTGAATTCTGGTATATATATAATATATGTTAATTTGTTTGGTCATTATCTACAATTTAGCTCTCATAACTTGAGAGCACTGTTAATATTTATTGAGTCATTAAGACCCGGAGGTTTAGTAGCATTAAGTTTAATTTGCCATAACAGTTCTTTATACTCTAGGGATGTTTCCTCATTATTTGTTTTTGAACCTAGTACATTGACGTACTGGGTTTGTGAGACTTTGAGGGACACCACAGAGACTGTCTGTTTCAGGTAAAATTTATACAGAAGCAGACAGTAAATATTTTCAAGCTACACTCACTTGTTTGTCATCCAGCTCAAAGAATTTAATTATACAATGTTTCAGTAAAAAGTGACTACATTTAGGTCACCATGGCCCTTTCAGTCATGAGAACTACGGACAAGACACTACCATTTAAAGAACCAGATAACTAGGCAATATGGAGAACATGATTACACACAGCAGCTAAAATGATGCATAATCCACAGGTATGTATAAAAAAGCAAGGTTAAAGCAAACTAAAAAAAACATTAAAGCAAACTAAAAAAACATACAGACAGCATAAAAAGAGTAAAGTGCTGTTAAACATGCTTATGTTGATGAATGATCTACATAATCTTAAAGACTAAAACCTAGATCACAAGCCCCCAAAAAAGCTGAAATCAGGATATTTAGAAGCACATCATTTTAAAAACACCTGGATTTTGAAATGATGGAGCAATAAAGCTCTACTGATGGGGAAAGCTCTGCTCCTGCTCCTCCATAAATTAATGTCTACTATAAAAAAGCATTATGCAGTAATAGCACATAGCTCACAGAATGTTACACAATGTTAGATTCATTTGGTGGCACAGAGAAACAGCTCAAGCAGATTTGTGGCTCCACTAGCAATGTCTACAGAAGACTAACTTTTGTGTTTTGAAAGCATATGCATTCAGAAATGTCCTAGCTTTGATTTTCACCTTAGGACAGTATAATAGTCCAGGTGGTGAAATCTGAAGATGCATATTAGCAGGTAGATTTTTTATGTAATAAGACTACCATTATTTTCTGTGGACCAGTGGTGCAGCAGTTATCATTGCTACCTTACAGTAAGAGGTTCTCCAGTTCGATTCTTGGCTGGAGCACCTTCTGTGTGGAGTCTGCATGTCCTCCCTGCAGCTGAGTGAGTTTTAAAGACATGTAGGTAGGTACATGTGTGTATGTGTGTGCCCTCTGTGAAGGTTGGGTGCCGGGCTGGCAACTCAACACCATAAAAACATCACTGCCGATCAATCTGCGGACTGGTGTGACCCCTAATCGGGAAAAGCCGAACGACAAAAAAAAAAAGACTACCATTATTTTCTGCAAGGCTGTATTTACATTTTGTTACTTAAGTTGCTGTTGCATTTATTGAACTTACTGTTTGCTTAGAGGTGAGTGCAGTAATCAATGGTTGTCAGTTTTCAAGTAGGACCTAAGGGGTTGCCACAATTGGCTAATGTCAACAGGAATATCATAGCAGGACAGGCAGGGTGAACACAAAGAACTATCTGTGATTAAATGTACTAACACATATCATAAGAGGAAGCAGAATGACAAAGACAGGACTTGGTAATGTGTTTTGTATCTGTACCTCTATGTTACCTGTGTTTATCTGTACCTATATGTTACCTGACTCTTGTTTTAAAACATCTTTGACAAAAGAATTGTACTGAAGAAAATGTTAAAAAGGTACAAGAGTAAGGAGAGGTGCATGTAGGACTAACAAGCAAACATTTTATTTAATGTTTGCATATGACAATACAGGTAATAGAACATTTCAGAAAATTTGCAGTAGAGTTACAAAACTTGATTTAATGAGTTTCACCAGATAAAATATTATAACTCTAGGGACATGAAAAATAGAAGGGCTGACTGAACACCATTGTTAAATTTAATGGTAAGCAAAATATTTCATGCTCAGTGTATTATGAGAAGGCATTTAGCTATATCTTGTGATGAATGATCTGACATACTGCTTATCAATCACTGAAAAGGGAGAACAGCTTCCCCACAGGATCCACCAAGCAATGAACTTATCAATATGTCTCATCTCATTCTTTGAGAAGAGTGCTAAAACACTGTCACTATTTACCAAATACTACACTAAGGATAAGAAAATAGCAGAGGCGTGCAATCCTTACTGGGATAAAGCAGGTATCGGAGAATGAACACATGTTTACAGCTTGGTTACTACTGCCATTAATTCAACAAGCTGTGGAAGCAGCTGAGTAAATCCATTGCTACACTGCATAACTCTATGAAAAACAAAAATATATACTTGCAAAAGCAAATTAAAAAAATAATTATTTTTCTACACCACCGAGCATTTTATGGTAGTGTTGTATAAAAATACCTGTTGTGTAAATTAGTAATAAGATAGGATTACTCGAGAACAAATCAAACTGTTGTATTTGTATTTAACAGTATACATGGTCATTGTTTTATCCACCTAGATCTAAACTTTATTTAAAATGTGTTATATTTTTCTAAAGCTTTTGTCATACTGAACTATTCAGAAACATTTAAGTTGTTTATTATTTCTTAATTACTCACTTTTGTAGAGCATGAAGAAACATAAAGACAAAATGTGGTTCACATTTATTAGATAATATATATATATATATATATATATATATATATATATATATATATATATATATATATATATATATCATACCTCTCAACCTGGAAACATCAAAAATCTGGACAAAGGCCCATGAAAAATGGGTACAAACCTGTACACTGATTAACATAAAATTTACATACATAATTATTTAACCCCCACCCACTCCAATGGAATTATGGGATACCAGGTTTCAAATGCAAACTGAAGAACAGATAACCAAAATATGGCCCCAGGCTCAGAGTCCCCCTGCAGCCATTCCAATGTCCCATTACTTTGCTATTTTGTCCCATTTACCATAAACACTAATGTGCATACTGCTTTACTTCTACAATGATTATGTGGATTTAATTTAAAACTTTTATTTTACATTTTATAGCACCAACAATAATAGACATCTGCTAAACAAAGCAATACAGTCTCACAATGAAAATAGACTCAGCATTAAAACTTTTGCAGTCATTAAGGCTGAATGCAATGAAAAAAACCCTCCTGACAGTACAGCAGAGAAGTACCTAAGGCAAAATAGAGTGATTATTCAGTGTGTTACCTGACAGACAGAAAAAGTGATACATCTTTTTTTAAATTAATTTTCAGCCATTTCAGGGAAGGGGTTCCTGAGTCTACCTTGGAAAGAAATGGGAAATGTATACAAATTAGGAACAGGTGCAGAATCGTTGCTAGTCCATTACAGGGAACAAATACTAGGCCAGGCACTTTTGAGTGACATACCACTTAAAGGAGACTATACAGACTCCATAACAAATCACATTAAACAAGATTCAAGCCAGGGTTCCAAGTGCTATGAGGTAGTAATTTTGAATTTCATGCCACACAGGATTGCCACTAACAAACATAGGTATTCCCAACGTACAGTCGTACACTCATATATACTTAAGAACATGTATGGATAACAAGACACTGCAGATTCATTTAAATTAAAATCAAACTGATGTTAGGAAAACTACTCAGAAGTATGATTTATTTGAGATTATCCAGCTAACAAATAAAAATGCTCAGTATGAAATCATTTTGATGCTATATATTTCAGAGAATAAACTTGACCATTGACTGCATAATTACAAATGAACCTTCTGCTCATATGTTTTGTAAAATAACTCTGTCTTACAAATTCTTTTGCTTTACTGGACTCCAATATGTACAAAGAATAGCAGATATACATCCTTTTCTCATTAGTCATAGTCACTTAATTCAGATTCTGATGAAGTCCTTGTGCTGTGGACAAAAGCACTTAATTTGGACAATAAACAAAGGTTATCCCTTTACTTTGCATCCTCTTTTCATGTTATTCAGTTTTGTGTTGTAGTCAGTTACAACATGTAGGTGTGCATAGTATGGATATTACTGTGCACCCAGGGGAGTTTTGAGGCACATCAACACTGCAAATCACCAGTTGTTCTTTATCATTCAAAGGGAATTAGAATAATATGTAAATGTTGTACTTGGTTATGGGACTTTGTCTAGAATTCTTGAGCAAAGAAGTTGAGAGTAAAGAGACTGTTGGGTGGGATTCATAGACAAGTTGCATTAAACACAGGGTGAATTTATATGTGAATCAGCCACACACAAGTTGGTGCATCATGGCAGTGAGTCATAGTCCCAGGACGTGTTACAGTACAGTGTACATAAATGCATAACAGATAATATGTGCAAATAACAGCATAATGTGATACAAATGAAACTGGGAAGGGAAATGTGGTCTTATTGATATGTAAATGTGCATCATGTGAAACTAGTCTTAACTCATAGCTGTACATGGTGGAAATTGTGCACCAATCTATGCCTTAATACAAAAGCACAAAGCAAGCTGAAAATGGCATGCTTGCAGGTGGTGAGAATTCTAGGAGTAACAGCATTGGTTATGCAGCAGCATAGTTTAAGTAGTAGTGCCACCTCGTTCCACCAGTATGCATGCGTTGGTATCTTGCAGCAAAAGAAACTTTATTGTCACCAGATGGCATAGCCTAATTTCACTGATCAGGAGATTACTGATCACTTTAGAGTAGATTAGGACATCATACAGGCCTTAGTTGACATGCGTTGTCCACATGCTCAGAGAATCTGTAAGAATGCATGGCCTTCTCATACTTGTGGAGAACAAGGTATGTATAGTGTCTCTTTTACTAGCTATAGGGACCTTTCAGAGAGCAACAGGGGACATGGGTATTTCAAATGCCTTCACCTCTAAAATACTCAAACATTTCCTTCAATATGTGAGCAGCATATATGTTTTCTGAGTACACCATAGGAGACAGCTAAAATGACACACATCTCCAGTAATGTTGCCCACCTTCCTGATTTACTGGGTGCTATAGATTACACACATCTAGCAATAAAAGTCCCATGTGACCCACAGTCATAGAGGTTTGTGAATAGCAAGGGTTACCATTCTGTAAATTGCCATGTAGTATGTGGTGTACACAGGGTCAAAACCAATGCATCTGCACACAATCCAGCCAGTGCACATCATTCACATATATGTATCGATACAACACACTGACAGTGCACATCATTCACATATATGTATTTGAGCAGCACCCAAGCAGTGCACATTGTTCACGAATATGTATCTACACCACACACAGACAGTGCATATCATTCATGTATATGTCAATCCACACAACACACAAACAGTGCACATCATTCACATATATATTGCAGCACACCCAGGCAGTGCACATTGTTCTGGAATATGTATCTACACCACACACAGGCAGTGCACATCATTCACATATATGTATCTACACAACATACAGACAGTAAACATCATTCACATATATGTATATGCACAGCACCCAGGCAGTGCACATCATTCACATATATGTGTCTATACAACACACAGACAGTGCACATCATTCACATATATTAATTTGAGCAGCACCCAAGCAGTGCACATTGTTCACAAATATGTATCTACACCATACACAGACAGTGCACATCATTCATGTATATGTTAATCCACACAACACATAAACAGTGTACATCATTCACATATATGTATTTGCACAGCACCTGGGCAGTGCACATAATTCATTTATATGCATCTGCACAACACATAGGGAGTGGACATCATTCACATATACGTATCTGCACAGCACCTGGTCAGTGCACATCATTCACATGATAGGCATTGGCACAGCACCCAGGCAGTGCACATTATTTACATATATGTAGCTGCACAGCACCTGGGCAGTGCATATCATTCACATATATGTACCTGCACAGCACCTGGGCAGTGCATATCATTCACATATATGTATCTACACAGCACCTGGGTTGTGCACATCATTCACATATATGTACCTGCACAGCACCTGGGCAGTGCATATCATTCACATATATGTATCTACACAGCACCTGGGTTGTGCACATCATTCACATTATGGGTATTGGCGCAGCACCTGGTCAGTGCACATCATTTACATTATAGGTATTGGCACAGCACTCAGGCAGTGCACATTATTTACATATATGTATCTGCACAGCACCTGGGCAGTGCATATCATTCACATATATGTACCTGCACAGCACCTGGGCAGTGCATATCATTCACATATATGTATCTACACAGCACCTGGGTTGTGCACATCATTCACATTATGGGTATTGGCACAGCACATGGGCAGTGCACATCATTCACATATATGTATGCGCACATCACCCAGGTAGTGCACATCATTCAACTATATGTATCTACACAGCACCTGGGCAGTGTACATCATTCACATATATGTACTGCAGCAGCATGCAGACAGTGCACATTCTTCCGGAATATGTATCTACACCACACACAGGCAGTGCACATCATTCACATATATGTAAATCCACACAATACACAGACAGTAAAGATCATTCACATATATGTATTGACACAACACACAGGCAGTGCACATCATTCACTTATATGTATCTGCACAGCACCCAGGCAGTGCACATCATTCACATTTATGTATCTATGCAACACACAGACAGTGCACATCATTCACATATATGTATCTGCACAGCACCTGGGCAGTGCACATCATTCATTTATATGTATCTGCACAACACACAGGCAGTGCACATCATTCACATATATCTATCTGCACAGCACCCAGGTACTGCACATCATTCACATATATGTATCTGCACAGCACCCGGGCAGTGCACATCATTCACATAAAAGTATCTGTGCAGCACCTGGGCAGTGCACATCATTCACTTATATGTATCTGCACAACACACAGACAGTGCACATCATTCACATATATCTATCTGCACAGCATCCAGGCAGTGCACATCATTCACATATATGTATCTAAACAGCACCCGGACAGTGCACATCTTTCACATAAATGTGTCTGTGCAGCACCTGGGCAGTGCACATCATTCACATATATGTATGTGCACATCACCCAGGTCTACTGTATTAACTTGAACATTCAAAAGATCGAATGCATAAAGATCGACACATATGCCTCAGACTCTTAAACGTTCGAAAGTTAATAAAAAAAAAATAGAAAAAAAAGATATAGACAGGGGGGCAAGCCCCTCTGCACCTCCCACACCCACCGCTACTTAAATACACCAACTCCAAGATCACACTACATTGAAGTAAATGGAAATCTCCACCTATGGAGATTTCTGTTTACAGTTTTCGATGGTTTACACTTTCGATGCATATGGTTCAATCCATATGTATTCGTGGTTTTACGCTTTTGCGTAAATAAAGTAGACCCCATCACCCAGGTAGTGCACATCATTCACTTATATGTATCTGCACAACACACAGACAGTGTACATCATTCACATAAATGTATCTGCACAGCATCCAGGCAGTGCAGATCATTCACATATGTGCATCTGCACAGCATCTTGGTAGTGCACATCATTCACATATATGTATGTGCACATCACCCAGGTAGCGCACATCATTCACCTATATGTATCTACACAGCACCTAGGCAGTGTACATCATTCACATATATGTATTGCAGCAGCACGCAGGCAGAGCACATTATTCCGGAACATGTATCTACACCACACACAGGCAGTGCACACCATTCACGTATATGTAAATCCACACAACACACAGACAGTAAAGATCATTCACATATACGTATCTACACAACACACAGACAGTGCACATCATTCACTTGTATGTATCTGCACAGCACCCAGGCAGTGCACATCATTCACATATATGTATCTATGCAACACACAGACAGTGCACATCATTCACATATATGTATCTGCACAGCACTTGGACAGTGCACATTATTCACTTATATGTATCTGTACAACATACAGACAGTGTACATCATTCACATAAATGTATCTGCACAGCATCCAGGCAGTGCAGATCATTCACATATGTGTATCTGCACAGCATCTTGGTAGTGCACATCATTCACATATATGTATCTACACAGCACCTGAGCAGTGCACATCATTCACAAATGCACACATCTCAGCTATATTACCACATCCTGTACAGTGACATTCCATGTGGCCATCTAATTGGTAAATGTAGGCAGTCTGGCTAATCTTAACAAATATTGTTAACCTACAGTGTATCTATATGTATAATTCCCAGATGGTCATATTCTGTTGAAGCTGGAACCCCCAAAGCTTAGCCGAATGTTGTATACCAAGGCACATATGCAAACACACAATACTATTGACTGTGTGTGTGTGTGTGTGTGTGTGTGTGTGTGTGTGTGTGTGTGTGTGTGTGTGTGTGTGTGTATGTGTGTGTGTTCAGTGTGCTCAAAATGTGCTATTGTTTCTGTGGCATATCTGGTGGAGCAGTCCAATATGACTTTGTCACTGCATGCAGGATGCTCTTAGAATGTCACATACTACATAATATAGCTCTGGGAAGATATGCTGTGCAGCTCCAGGGTATTGGAATAGTTGGATCATGCACAAACTAGGCCAGCAAGGAAGGTACATCAATAAAATTCTCTCATGAAAGTGTAGTGGAACCACAGCAACCAATAACTGCACAACCACCAATCTAAGACAGAAAAAGGCATAATATGTTGCAATGCCAGTGAAGCAGTGATATCTAGCCAAGAATTATGAGTCCTGACTAGCACACAGTAATGGTGCAGTGTCTCACAGAACAAACAATGATGCTTCCAGTGTATGGAAGCTGATCAGTGTATGGTCATGCCACACTGTGTACATCAGACATTGCCCACAAATACCACACAGGGTGACAGGAGTGATGATGGAGTTAGTCATAGGGGCCATCATGTGTACAGCTAGCTAGAGAAATGCTGACATGTGATTGCCAACTCACAATATGTACAGGAGCATGTCAGAGGAGCTCTGGAGATCTCACAAATACCACACAGGAGTAATAATGGAGTTAGTCATAGTAGTCATGATGTGTACAGTTGGTTAGGGGAAACAATGACACATAGCTGTCTACTCACAATAAGTAGAGGAGCATGTCACAGGAGGTCTGGAGATTCCACAAATATGACACAGTAGGGATGATAAAGTTAGTTATAGTAGTCATCATGTGTACTGCTGACTTGGGGAAACAATGACACATAACTGTCCAGTCACAATAAATAGAGAAGCATGTCACAGGAGGTCTGGAGAAGGTGTCTGGAGGTCACAGGTACACTGTATCAGAGAGAATTTCCTTCTGTAGTGTGAAGAAGGCATCACTAACTGACACTGAGCTGTGGTCAGTCTGCTGGCTTGTTACATTAAGTTTTGTGACCCACCCTGGCAGGGATGGTATGTGACTGTGGGATCATGATCTGGATAGAACCTGCTGATCAGTTGTCCTGCCAGTAGAGAGTTTGGGTGTTGTGGTGGTTACTCACATGGGAATTGCTGTGATTTCCTCAGGTGGAGATAGTGGGGGGGGCACAACTCATGCTTTCCAGGATGAGCCAGGACTGCCTGGAAGTATTTCTGTTGTGGAAATAAGGGTAATGTCCTTCACAATTAGCTCACTGTAGAACTTCCTCCAGAGGTTGTCAGCATGTTGGGGGTAAGGGACTGTACAACACTGAGTGTATTGTTCCTATTCAGCCACTGTAGCTAGATAGCACATGCATATAAGTACTGAGCATGTGCAAGAACAATACCATTTTGTACAGTCAGCCAGAATAAATGCAGTCATGAATGGAGATGCACATGCAACTTTTGAAGTAATGTGTGAATCAGTTAGCTTAAATACAAGTTATAATTACAATTCCTGACATATTTATGTACAATAAATATCTTGAATCCACATACTACTTCATCATCACTTGAATGCATGAGACAAGTGACAGTGCCATTAACAAAAAGGCCACACCACTCCTGATAATTGCCTGAATGATTGCCTCTCCTGGATGACTCTCGCCTCAGTAATAGGGAACAAATAAATCACTTAGTCTGGAGGGGGCTCATGATAAGCAGGGACAAAAAAAAAGAAAAAATACCTCCCAAAATAATTTAATGAGTCATGAGTTAATAAAGTTCAAGAGACCCAGAAATTACTATTTAAGTGTGTCAGTGTGTGGTAGTAATTGTAGCAAGCTGCTTGTTACAATTATAGGAGATGTGATGGTGTGAGGTAGTGCGAGCTATGCCAGAGAAAGTAGACCAGTGGATGTGTAACATATACCAGGATAGCTAGCTGGAGTTTTGTAAAGAATTATATGTTTTTTGTATATCAAACTGATTTGTACCGGTGCTTGTGTTGAAAATGTATTTGTAAAGTTGCTTGTATTAAAAAATCTGCCAACAGTGGGTCTTGCTACACCAAAAATAATACACCTATATGTTAGACTGCACTGTAACTGTTGAAATTAATATATTGTAACAGAGGATACTGGAAGAGAAGAGGTTAATTTTAGTCAAGCTAAATTTGAAACATAGTTTGAAATTAAATTACCTGGTTTAGGCCATAAAGATTATATCTTACAGTTCTGATTGCAGCCAGAGACAAAATGTCTGTAAAAACCAGGACTAGTAATCCTATTGTATTGTCATTAGGGGTAAACTAATTGCTACCCTGGAAGGGTGGAAGTTTTTGAAATGGTTTTATAGCTTCCAGATGCTATGACATATTTTAGCAAAGCTCTATGTGTGTATTATGACACAGATTCTGGTTCATTTTCTAGTAAAGAGGGTAACATGGGAACCAGAAGTTAGGTGACCAGATGTATGTGATGTCATTCTGTAATTCAGCACTGAAATGATGTTTTAATACTAGATGAGACAGAAATCTCAGAGCAGTCTGTTTGTAAAGCTTGACAAAGAAGGAACACTCACCTACTTCATCTTGCCTTGCTTTAGTAAGTAACCAGGGAATAATAATTCTTTAGATCAGTCCAGAAAATATAGTGAGATTAATTAAATACTGTTTTTCTGTATCTGTGTGAATCTATTCATCTGTGTTATTTTTAATATTCCCTGTGATTGAAACTGTGGTGTTTATTGTAAATAGATGTTTAGTATTTTCATGTTCTTTTATTATTTATTATTAAATATATTTAAAGTTTTTCATTTTGTGTGGTCTTTTAGAGAATATTTTAACCTTTGAGAGTACTTATATTTATTTGGTGACAATGTGGATGCTGCTGAAAGCTTTGCTGCATTGATTAAACACTACCCTTTGTATTAATATTAATTTTACTCAGTATGATTGGGTACCCTTGTAAGAGCCTTTGGGTAGTTCGCTTTGGAATTTTCTATTGGCAATATCTATCTTATAGTCTGGGCAGAGGGAGCATAGCTGGTAAATCTGTGCCAGCCTTTGTGTGTGTGTGTGTGTGTGTGTGTGTGTGTGTGTGTGTGTGTGTGTGTGTGTGTGTGTGTGTGTGTGTGTGTGTGTGTGTGTGTGTGTGTGTGTGTGTGTGTGTGTGTGTGTGTGTGTGTGTGTGTGTGTGTGTGTGTGTGTGTGTGTGTGTGTGTGTGTGTGTGCGTGCGTGTGTGTGTGTGTGAAAATCAAATGTCAAAGAGTGTGTGTGTCAGCTACTTGGAGCATGGTCACAGAGCACTGGTTTCACAGAGAGGGTGGTGGAGGATTTGGCTTGGAACACTCAGCTGAGTACTCAACTCTACAGCTGTGGTCAGTGTGGAGTCTTACTTGGGGCCTGGCCAGAGATGGGAAACCCAGCATAAGGACAGGAGTCTGTTCTCTGTGTGCTCTTAAGGGAAGTTGTGCTTGGTGCAGACAGCTGCATCTGGAAATACTGTGTTTAACTATTTTTGCTCAAAGTGAACATCCCTCACAGGTGAGGACTGCGGCTCCTTGATTACTAGCTCAGAGGAGGGGGGGCAGGATCACAGGAGAGAAGTATTTTTTTTCTCTCTCTCTTTTTTTCTTCAGCTTTGAGTTGAGGAGGGGGGATCCAGTGTGGGGAACAGCAAAGAGTGCCAAACAAAAAAGTACAAGTTTTTCAGGGCTTGTGTCTTAGTCTTTGGTCATTATTGTCTGTGAGATGTCATGTTGATAAAATGTCAGCAAGATGTAACCACTGAGCCAGGTTGTCATCCTAAAAAGAGAAGGATTAATTTAGCCATACAGAAGGCCATATCAGGAGGCTTAATAAATAAAGTACAAACACTGGCAATGTCTAACCTCTATAATTATATTCTAAGTGATTTCTATAGAACGTCTGTGTACCACATGATATGCAGATTATTAAAGCTAACTAATTAGCCTTAAGCCTATATACTGATATATAACACTGCAGTTTTCAAATGTTTGCTACCAATGACACCTGGTACACCTAGGAAAGTTGCACTGAGAAACCTTTACTTGCAGTGACCAAAGTTTTGAAGAGCCCTTACCTATATCTGTTTTTTTAATTTCTCCAAATATTTTGGGTTTCTAATACCATGACAGGAATGGAGCTCATTACTAAGTAAAAGTATGATTAAAGTTCATGAAATTAGTATTGTTTCAGTATTTGAAGTTACCCAGAAGTGCTCTTTGCAGCACTCGCAATGTGCCAAGTAATGATTCCTTCTGCAATTCGTACAGGGTTACATGTACTGGTAACATATTTACATATGATTGTAAATTCCTTTTTATAAAACCTATTGCTCCTACTACTACTGAACTGTCTGGGTATCTTTCTTCCACATTGCCCTCATTTCTTCCTGCAAATCCTGGTATTTAATGACTTTGTATCTCTCTGTATGTAAAACACTGTAGTCTCTGGGTGTAACAATTTCAATGATCAGTGCTACTTTTGTCTTCTTTTCATGGACTACTATATCTGGTTTTCTCACATCTGTTTTTTGAACTGTTGGTAGTGGGTGATCCCATGTGATATAAACTTCATCATTTTCTATGATGCTTTGTGGCTTATGTTCCCAGTGTTTTCAGCTACTTCTTTCAGTATACAGTCCTTCTGCCATTAGTATATCATGACCAGCAACAAGATGTGTGACTGTTTCCAATTCCTTTTTACAAAACCTACATTTCTCTGGTTCTCCCACATGTTCAATAGACTTTGTAAACCAACGTGTACATGTTCCACTATCTTGGGCTGCCAATATTAACCATTCCTGCATTCGATCCTGATAAACATAAGGTTGTTCCAAGAGTTTTCTATACTTGCAAGTATATTTATGCATTTTCCACATTTCTTGCCTTCTCATCTGATCCTTCACCTTATATTCTTTCTTTTGTTTCTGGCACATTCAGTTGCTGCCTGAACTACTTCTGGTTTGATTTCCATTCCCACTTGCCGCCGATATGCTTTTGCTAAACTAAGCAGGGAAGTCATCTTAGACTTATTCTCCACGTTTCAAATCTTTCACTACATTTGGGTCTTGTGAGGTCAGCAGATATGTATCCAGTCCCACAATTGCAGCTCTATACATGTAATCAAATTCAAGGAGGCCTGTACCTCTTTCAGAATGGGGAATATATAATCTTGGTATGCACTGATTTTTATACATCATTTTATGAGCATGAAGCATCCTTCTTCTTTTCCTGTCCATCCTATTCAACAACTTTTGGGGCCAGTCAATCACTCCAAACTGTAATTTAGGATGGGAAGAGCAAATTGGTTTATAGCTTAGACTTTGTTCCTAGATGTCAGTGCTGTTTTCAGTTTAATTTAAGCCCTCTAAAATATTCCTTACTAAGTTTTATTCAAAGTTGTTCCTGTTTTATTGTTGATCCTTCATCAATTCCCAAATATTTATACACTCCCTGTTTCTCAAGTTCTTTTATATCACATTCCTGCCCCAAACTGATGTTTTCTTGGTGTTGCAGCTTTCCTGCTTTAAAGGTTGCTTTTGTGCATTTATCGAGACCAAATTACATTCTTATATCATCTGAAAAAGTTTGACCACTTGCAGTTGTGCTTTCAGTTCCTCATCTCATGAATTATACAGTTTTAAATCACCTACAAAAAGAAGATGAGAAGTTTGTACACTTTGTTATTTTCTGGGAACCAAATGCTAGCCATGGCCTAATCCAGTGATGGCGAACCTTTTTGCCAGGAGCTTTTCACACGACAAACCCAAAATAATTCAGTGACCCTTCATGTGAGCAATGAACGCAAAAGCAGTGTCTTTGGTAACTCGGGTGTTGGTGATCGCTGATATGCCACCCAAAATGTCGTGGCGTGTGTCATCTTTGACAAGTGTGTCATAGGTTCTCCATCACTGGCCTAATCTGTTAAGCAGACAACTTAATGGATTAAGGGCAAGACAAAATAGCAGCAGTGACAAGGATTCACCATGGAATATCCCCATTTGAATTTTTCTCCCTGGAATAATAATTTGTCATTTATCATGGCTTTTGCCACTGTTTCATGGTCGCCGTAATGTAAGAGATCAGTGTAGGGTGTCTGTTATACATTTTTTAAGCACTCTTTTATCCATGAATGTGGGGTACTGTCAAACCCTGCCA
Organism: Protopterus annectens; assembly: GCF_019279795.1. Lineage (NCBI taxonomy): Eukaryota > Metazoa > Chordata > Ceratodontiformes > Protopteridae > Protopterus > Protopterus annectens. Next base: position 1,914,805,639 of record NC_056731.1, read on the forward strand.
TACTTAGATTCTTCCCATTTTTTGCAGTTTTCCATTATGACTTTATTTAACAGCAAATGATGCTTTGTTCTACATATTGCTGTGATTGACTTTTCTTCTAAATGACTATAAACTCTGTCAGCATCAATTCCAGTGTATAGTTTATATGTCATTGGAAAGCAAGTGGTCTATAGTTTTTAGGATAGCTTGCAGGCCTGCTGATAAATAGGAGTATTGTTTTTCCTATTGTTAACCAGGCTGGTGTCTGGTCAGGGTGTGCATATAAATAGTTCTTTCTCATGGCTAAATCTTCATGCAAAGATGTTAATACTTTTAGCCAGAAGTTAGGTACTGCATCTAGGCCTGGGGTTTTCCATTTAAGAGCTTTTCTTAACTTTGTTTCACTCTCTTCTGGCCATTACTTCATCCCATTTCATATCCTGTACACTTGAACTTCTTATTCTTTCTTTTACTTCTTCTATCTATTTAGCATCTTTGTTATGTTCCACAGGATCATTGTAAATATTTCTCCAAAATGAATCTATTTCTTTTTTTGGTGGTGGTATTTATCTGCATATATTCTAAGTCTTTCTGCCTGTGCTGATATTTTTAGTTTATTATTTGTGATAGCACACTATAGATCCTGTTTTTGGCTTTACTGGAAAGGCTCACCCAGACTCTGCTGCAGTTTGCTGAGAGGGAAAGGTTGGTTTGCTTTTTATTTGTTGTATTCTGCATTGCTTTATTGCCTTTTTCTATTTTGTATACTGTGATCTGTTTTCTTTACACTGTGTTTTACTTGTATTCTGCTTTTAACTGCATATTAAAACTTGAAAAGTCACCACAGTTCTGTCTCTTGTGAGTCAGACAGAAATTAGAACAAGTCAATTAAGGAGTCACACATAAGTTAGAAGAGGTCAGTTAAGGTTAATCATCTGTGAACTAAGGGGGTGGAGCTACACACCTTCTATTTAAGGGGTAAAATAAAACATTTCAGAGCTTTACTGGAAAGGCTCACACAGACTCTGCTGGAGTTTGCTCGAGGGAAAGGTTGGTTTGCTTTTTATTTGTTGTATTCTGTATTGCTTTATTGCCTTTTTCTATTTTGTGTACTGTGATTTGTTTTCTTTACACTGTGTCTTACTTGTATTCTTCTTTTAACTGCATATTAAAACTTGAAATGACACCACAGCTCTGTCTCTTGTGAGTCAGACAGAAAATGTTCCCACCCTCCCATACGGTCACTGTTGTGTTCTTGAACACCACTGTCTTTCTAGTTGCCTGCCCCTTATGTTAATTTCACCATATATATCTCATTTCCTCTCTGCTTTTACTGGTTGGTGCGAGTAAGCACAACATTATCGTTTTGTGAAATCACTCCCTTTCAACTATTTAAATGTATTGGCCATCGTACTGTATTCCATAGTACCAGAATAAAAAAGTGACCACCCCCTTTCAATCTATCTTGCTGTTTTAAAAATAGTGACTCTCCACTAAAACTTCACTTTTTAGACAGGTAAACTTAAGTTACCTACTTTCACATCTAACTCCTCTAGTGCACACTGCAGTGTTTAGGATAAACCATTTTTTTCATCTTACCTTTAAGCATCTATTGCAAGACCATCAGCTATTGGAGAGCCCACATTCTGCCTCTCAGTAGTCATCTTGGGATTAGTGCTTCTGTTTTCTCCTGGTGAGAGAAGGAGTATGGTTACATTATTTCCTGGAGACTGTTCATCACCAGAAAGCTTAATAACTGCTTTATAGGTGACAGCTTGGAATCTGTGCTGATAATCTTATCCTGGTGAAAGTAAGAGCAGAGTGCATTGATTCCTGACTCTCTCTGGTTGGAGAGTGAGTGTCTGTGCTTAACATACCTGACTGGTCTGGTTGCTATTCGAGGCATCTACCAGAAAAAGGCTACAAGCCTGCAGACCCTTGCAACATCTGGAACAAGATTGTGGATCACCAAACAGGCTGTGGCCTCCTTCTCATCTTGTGATTGGTGCTAACATTTTGCTTCTGGTGATAGAAAAAGCAAAAGAGTATTGTATCCAAACAGAGTGAAGCTGTGCTGAGACCAGCATTAGTAGTAGCCAGGAAGTAGCCATTCATGCGACTCCCCTCTTTTCATCATTCTTGACAAGCTAATTCTTTATTTTCAGTAAGTGCTGCTTGATTTCTTCCTAACTTTAGAATATCTGCCTAAATACTTCATCCTTAAATTTTCAGGGTCTGCGTATTAGTTTCCCCTCAAGTGTTTGACAGTGTTTTGTACAGACTCAAACACTTTGAGTGACATTTTCCTGTAAAAGGCTTCAGTACTTAATATATTGAGCTCATATCCAGGCATGTCTAAAGGTCAGTTCCCTGTGCTTTCTCATGTCAACCAGGTGAACTTGGGTATTCTGAGGCAATGTAGCAACTGCCTCATATACATAGACAACCCTCTCCTCTTACCTCCCAACATTATGACTTGTGAGAGATGCACATATATAGCCAATTTGGAAGCCAAGCACTCTCCAGCCAAGACTGGATTAGCCAGTCAAGAGGAGAAGGTTAACCCCTACACCACACCACATTCAACACATAGCCCTCCAGAACTTACACACCCACAAACCTCACATAGTAACACAAAACACACACCTACTTTCACGGACACTCTCAATAAAAATCTGCCCAAACAACAGAGACCTTCGAGGCAGAAATGCAAACAGCCACCACATCCCAGCACAAACCATGAGGCACATTGCTCACATAAACAGTGTGCAACTCAACCAAAGACCATAAGGCAAAACAACTTACCCAATACACTAGTCATAGGTGACTCAGTAGTAAGGCACACTGATGTCCCACTCACTAGGTTGAATAAGGAGAAAGTTACGGTCAGCTGCCTGTCGGGTGCCAGGATCCACCACATAATGCATGCACTTAGGTCACTCCACATCAGGTACAAATATGACTCTGTCATTGTCCATGTTGGTGTGAATGACCTGAGATGTACCTCCCTGGACTACATGAAAAGAGACATAGAGGAGCTTTCAGAACTTGTAGCCCAGGCAGATATGACCCAAGCAGAAAATGATTGACTTCAACAATTGGCTAAGTTTCTGGTGTCATTCTAAGGGGATCCAGTATCTGTCTGACTGGGATGACATAATCAACAGACCTCGATGCTTCACCAGAGATGGCCTGCACCTGTTACCCCAGGGATTCCGGATACTGGCCAAGGCTCTTGCCACCAGTGACTTTTTTAGGCAATGTCCTGAAGACAAAATTACCACCATAACACCTACAAACAAACAAAATCTGAGGGTTATGCTACTCAACGTTAGAAGTCTAAATCTCAAAATGCACTCACTTGAAGCACTCCTTAAAATGAAGAACATCGACATCTGTGCAGTGACCGAGACCTGGTTCAAGGCTCCGGAGAGCACCCCAGCACTACCAGGCTATAATTCATACCACATCTTTCGGCCCCTAAACCTGGACCGAAGCACTAAAGGTGGTGGTGTCTCCATATTCATAAAGGGTATGCACACCTCCAGACTAGTAGCCCAACATAACGCATCAGAGATACTTCAGGTACAACTAACACTGGATAAAACTGCAATCTAGGTTGTAGCCTGATAGAGATCCCCCACCATGTTGCAAGACTCCCACTCCACATTCCTAAACACACTGGAAAATATTAGGGTATAACCCAATATCCTTATACTGGGAGACTTTAGCTACCCCTCCATTAACTGGGAAATTTATTCATGTACCAACACACTCTTGCTCAACGTTTTCTGGAATTCATTAATTCCAACACCCTGGACAAACTCATTCTTACCCCCACCAGGGGTAGAAACATCCTTGACCTGGTCATTGCTAACATGGGCGACCGTTTCCCTACACCAGTAATCAACTCCTCCCTGGTTAGATCTGACCACAAGCTAATCACCATGGATACCCGCATCCCACCCTCACCCCCCCCCCCCAAAGGAAACCACTGTAAAAAACTTCTCCAAAGCCAATTTAGGCTTCTAAAACAGAGGTGGGTAACTTCACGACACTCATGCAAATGGAAAATAGGTGCATGACTGCTGAATCATGCACCAATGCACTGCATGAGCACATACACAAGTGCATGAAACAGGCCATACCAAACAGAACCAAGATGCTCTCCTCCAAAAAAAGGAAGCCGATCTGGTGGTCCCCCTCAAACTCTACAACAGAAGGAAAAAACTGTTGCAGAAAAGAGTGAAATCCCAAGAATGGAAAAACTCCCTTGTTAGCCTCAGCAAAAAACTGAGATCCATCATCAAATCCTCTAAAGCTAGCTAGGAAAACAAAATTGCTGCAGATTCTAAAGACAACCGCAAGGCATTCTATAGCTAAGTCAAGAATAGTACAGTTGTGTACACTTACCATAAATGTAGATGTCTGAGTGTATTCACTGTTGCAGTCATCACATTTGGGTTATCTGCTTGCAGTAGCCCTCAGTCAGCCTGATTATCAAAGTCTTGGGACCTGCGTCGGTTGCTGTCTCATCTTCCATGACTTCAGGTAGTCAGGGGTATAAAGCATGCAGCCGATGCCATTACATCAGTTTTTCTTGCCCCAGATGTCAGGTGCTCCCTTAATGGGAAGCAATTAAATATAAATATGCAAGGTTATACCTCCAACAAAAAAGCAAATACACCAAAAAGCTTTTAAGCATAATAAAAGAGAATAGAGGTATAGCCAAAAGAAGTCAGGGGGCTGCAGGGAGGGAGGGTAACCAGGACTGCAACAGTGAATACACTCGAACATCTACATTTATGGTAAGTGTACACAACTGTACTATGTTCTTCATGTTTCACTGTTGCAGTCATTATATTTGGGTAGATTCCCAAAGCTAAGCATGGGTGGAGGAATTTAGATAGCATTAGGACCAGCTATAGGTCCCTGCAAGACTGCAGTGGCAAAACCAGCTCTGGATTTAGAGAAAATAGGCAAATGGTAATGCTTGGTGAAAGTATGTACAGAACTCCAGATAGCAGCTTCTAAGATGTCCCTGGTAGGGACACCTCTGAGAAAGGCTGTAGAGGTAGATGCAGCCCTGGTTGAGTGTGGTCTTATCACCTATGGAATAGGTTTTCCATGGTGCTTATAGCAGAAATGAATGCAATGATCTATCCATTTAGAAATGGTTTGGTTTGAAATGGCCTTCCCCTCTGCCCCTGCATCAAATACCACCAGCAGTTGTTCAGATTTCCTTTGAGGTTTAGTCCTGTCCAAGTAAAATCTAAGTTGTCTGTGCAAATCTAAGGAGTGTGGTATCTGCTCCCCTTATTTCTGTGGATTAGGAAAGAAGGCTGGCAAATGAATGGACTGATTAAGAGCCACACTGGATACCACCTTGGGCATGAAGGAGGGGTTGGTCCTGAGGGACACTCTGTCCGCATGAAAGATGATGAAAGGCTCCACTGCCATAAGGGCCTGTAATTCAGATACCCTTCTAGCTGAAGTGATTGCTAAATGGAAGGCTGTTTTCCAAGAAATAAATTTTAACTCTGCACTTGCAGCTGGCTCAAAAGGAGGTAGAGTGAGTTTTTCCAATGCAAAGTTAAGGTCCCAGGCTGGAGTTGGGGCTCTCCTGGGTGGTCTTAAGTTTTTGGCCCCTCTGATGAACTGCTTGAGCAGTGGATGAGAGGAGAGAGGTGGTTCTGTATTGTAATGAGCTGAAATGGCTGAGGCATGAATTTTGATGGAGGAAAAAGAAAAGGCCCTTGTGAAGCATCTCAGTTCAGTATTGAAGAATCTGAGGTAAATTGGGTGCTGCTGTGTCCATCCCTTGAGTTTGGTTCCAGGAACAGAATATTTCCATTTTTCAGCATAAGATTTTCTAGTACTAGGCCTCCTTGCCTCCAAAATGACATCCAACACTTGTTTATTGAGGGATGGTAATGGAGAGGTCAAGCAATTAGCCAGGCTGCCAGGTTCAGGGTTTGAAGCTGAGGATGCAGAATCTGGCCCTCCTGCTGGGACAGCAGGGTAGTGGTCTGAGGCAGGGTGCCATGGTGCCCGCAGTGACACACTGTGCAAGAGGGGATACCAGTGTTGGTGTGGCCAGTCTGGTGCAATCAGTATCGTCCTTGGTTTGTCCTGTTTGATTTTTAGTAGTACTTTAGGAGAGGAGAGGCAGAGGAGGAAAGGCATAAACTGATAGATTTATCCAGTTGAAGGACAGGGCATCCACTTTCTAAGCTTGTTTTTAGGGAGTCCTTGTGCAGAATTTGTCCAATTGGTAGTTCTGGGGGGGAGGCAACAGGTCTATATCTGGGCTCCCCCATTTGTTTATCAACATGTTGAAAGTCTTTGGTTCCAGTTTCCACTCGTGTGGGTCCATGAGAGTTCTGCTTAGTTTGTCTGCCAGTGTATTTAGCTTTCCTGGCAGGAACTGAGCCTGTAAATGCACTTGGTAGCTCAAGACTGTGTTCCACAGAGCCATGGCTAGTCTGCAGAGCTGGTATGAATGGGTCCCCCCCTGCTTGTTTATGTACCACATAACAGTGGTGCTATCCATCCTTACTATTACTTGTCCTGATAGAATGTGGTCCTTGAAGGCTGTCAGAGCATTCTGTACAGCTAACATTTCTTTTTGATTGATATGCAGGTGCATTTGATTTGAGTTCCATTTGCCCTGAATGCACTTCCCTGCCAGGTGAGCCCCCCCATGCATAATCTGATGCATCTGTAGTTAGGTTTGGGCGGCAGGGGGTAGAGTGAATGGTAGTCCCTTGTTTTGGTAGCAGGCCTCTGCCCACCAAAGGAACTCTTAACTGTAGGCAAGGTATGATAGGAATCATTGCTTCTAGATCCTGAAAATGCTGACACCATAGGCTTTTTAGAAACCATTGTTGTTTCCTCATATGCAGTCTTGCATAAGAATTAGGAGACTGCAGGAGGCCATGAACCCCAAGGCTTGCAGTATTTGACTTGCAGATAGCAGGGTTTTTGTGGCCATTAGTTTGAAGTAAGCTGTCAAATTAATTTGTTTCTCTGGCATGAGGAAAGCCATCTGGGAAGTTGTACTCAAGCTTGTTCTCAGCAATATAACTTGTTGACAGAGTACAAGATGTGATTTCTTTTAATTTATGGTGTACCCCAGACAAGTTAGTGCCTTGTGTATGAATGCCAGATGATTCAAAAGTATGTCCTGGCTTTCTGCCTGAATTAGACAAATGCCCAGGTATGGATATATTTGCATATTTCTTTGCCTGCAAAATGCAATGACTGGAGCTAAGCACTTTGTGAATACCCTGGGTGCAGTAGATAAGCCAAAGGGCAGTGCAGAGAAGTGATAGTACATGTAGCCTATTTTAAAGTGTAGGTATCTTCGGCAAGATTCCCTGACTGGGATGTGCAGGTAGACTTCCTTTAAATCCTGTGTTGCCAACCAGGCATCATTGCCTAGCATAGGAAGCAACTGGTGAAGAGTTAGCATCTTGAATTTTGGGATCACCAAAAAGGTGTTTAGAATAGAAAGGTCCAGGATAGGACGCCATGAGTTGTCTTTTCTGGGTACCAGGAAAAGTCTTGAGTAGAAACCTTGTCCCTTTTCCTCTTCTGGTACAGTTTGAATAGCCCTTATGTTTAAGAGAGAGTACTTGCTTTTGAGCCTCTGTCCACTGGTTTGGGGGTAGATCTGGCAAACCGTTTGGGGTTGGTAACGTGTGGAAGTGATGTCTGTATCCTTGGGAAACTGTATTTAAAACCCATTTGTCCTGGGTAATTAGTTCCCAGTTTTTTGTCTGCAGAGCAATCTTTCCCCCTAAAGGAGCTGTCAGTTGAGAAGGGCTTGGAAGTTTTAAAGTTAAGTCATTGAAACAGTTTACCATGGGGGGAGTATTACTACTCCCTGATTTGGAAGTGGGAGTCCCCCCACTGCTTAGTCCTGTGCATACCTTGGGACTGAAGCCTGGGTGTTCTGCTGGTTCTGGGGCTTGGACTGAGAAGGCCTGGAAGAGGCAGGAAAGGACCAATTCTTAGAGGACCAATGTCTACTAAGTCTTGGAGGCTGTACCTGTAGGAAATCTTTAACAGTTTGCATAGATTTAGCTTTTTCTTCCATTTTTTTCAGTACTTCTTCTGCTTTGTTGCCAAACAGGCGGTCATGATTTAAGGGAGCATCCAGCAATTTAGCTTTGACATGATCTGGCAAAAATTGCTCCTTAAGCCAACCATGCCTTCTAAGTACAGACCCAGTGACAGCAGCCCTGCAAGATGCCTCTAGTGAATCAAAACCACATTGCAAAGTATGTCTTCCAACTTGTTCAGCAGAATGCATTAAATCCTGTAAATCCTTATTTTCAGCACAATCAAGAATCATCATCATTTTCTGTTTAAGCAATCCAATGATATGCTGCTGATACTTTAATATATGAAACTGGCAGTTTAAGGCCCTAATGACCAAGGCTGCAGAAGTGTATACCTTCTTACCCTATCTATCCAGCACCCTGGAATCTCTATCAGAGGGGGTAGGATTTTTGGCAGTAGTAGCTTTAATGCCCTTTGGTCCCTGTGAAATGGTCTAGGATCTACAGTAGGATTTTTAAAAAGGAACTTGTGAGAATCAGGAACCCTGTAATATCTATCAGGTTTTCTGGGAGCAGGAGGTAAAGAATCAGGGGCCAAGCTAGATTTCGAAAAGGCATCATCAACAATGTCCAGTACAGGGGGGATAGCTAAAGGCCTGTGTTGGGGCAGGAGTAAGAAATCCCTAAGCCTCTTTGTAGAATCAGAGTAATCCTGGCTTTCCCAGCAGAAATGCTCCCTAAGAGTATGCAAGGTTTCACCAAAAGAGAAATCCTCTGGAGGGGAAGCAGAGGGAATAGAGTCCTCTTCATCAGAATCCTCATAGGTAGATAAGGGTAAATCCTGGTCATCAGAGAAAACAGAAATTTCAGAATCCTGATCAGAAGTATCACAGGCAAATTAAGTCCTAGGTCTCTTAGTGGGGGAAGGTTGGCTTCCCCTGATTAAAGTAATAAGGTTTTCAGCCATTCTTATAATTTGTTTTTTTAGGCATAGAAGCCTGACCATGTGGTCTGGGCGTCGTTTTTTTTAGGCATGGTTCGAGTTTTAGGCCTTGAAGAAGAAGAAGATGGCATCAGTTTAATATGCAAGTCAGTAGGCCTGAATGCGGCTCTGGACCCATCTGAGGTAGAGACATCCACAGGTTCCACAGTTGATGCATCTCGCGGCATACCGGACTCTGAATGGGTCTCAGTAGAGGCCTGCGAATCTGAAGTAGTGGGTATCAGGGGCTGCGAAAGTGCCTCAATGAGAACCGGTGAACTGGCGACTAGCTTAGAAGAAGTGTCGTCTGCAGCTTTGAACCTAGGCGGCCTGTCTCTGTCTTTATCTTTGCGTTTTTTTGGAATGTCGGTAGTCGGATTGCTTACCAAAGACATATCTGGATAATTGAAGTGAGTACCAAAATATTTAGCAGTGTAAATATACCGACACTGAATAGTTTGCTGTTTAAGTAAGGCGAGGTACGACGTGGTCAGGGCCTAAGCAAGGAATATAGTACGAATGAAAATCTTTATGAGGTATTAGCTTTCCACAAGAAATGCAGTTATTGACTTTTACTGACATCGGTTTAGAGCAAGAAAAAGTTTCCCCAATGGGGCACTTAGCTTTAGTAGAAGACTTTGGTTCTGAAACTTGACAAAAATTTCAGGAGTCGGACGACTGGCACTTGTGAACTGTTTCTGCTTCGGTCACCGCATGGCAAGAAAGACTGATGTAATGGCGTCAGCTGCATGCTTTATACCCCTGACTACCTGATGTCATGGAAGATGAGACAGCAACCAACGCAGGACCCAAGACTTTGATAATCAGGCCAACTGAGGGCTACTGCAAGCAGATAACCCAAATTTGATGACTGCAACAGTGAAATACGAAGAACATCTACATGGCAATACTCAGATCTGCTCTAAGTTACAGCACAATGGCAATACATATACAGAACCAACTGATATTGCAAACATATTGGCCGACAGGTTCAGTGCGAACTTTACTCCCCTTTCACCCCAAAGGGCCTATCACAATACCTGAGAAATGCCAAGTCTCTATTATCACAGCTACACAGGTAAAAAAAGCACTGTCCAAAGCCAAGAATACAACTTCCATAGGACCTGATAATATCCCTGGCTGTGTTCTACATGAATTACAAAGTGAACTCGCACCACACCTGAGTACCCTGTTCAATCACAGCCTCATTTCAGGCTTTATTCCTACCAAGTGGCACATTGCTACAGTCATCCCACTCCACAAAGGGGGAGTGACTACAGACAGTGGGAACTACCACCCCATTAGTTTGACATGTAAGGCTATGGAGCACATCATCATGGACCTTATAAATAAGGACATAGGGAATCTCCAAACTCTGGACCCCATGCAATTTGGGTTTGTGAAAGGCAGATCATGCCTTCTCAACCTGATAGACTTCGAGTCTGTCACCAGAATTGTCAATGAGGGCAAGGTAGCTCACACAGCCTACCTAGAGCTTGCCAAGGCCTTCAACATCATCCCTCACTCAAGAGTCATAGATAGACTCACTAAACTAGGCATAAACCCCTATGTCATAAGATGGGTTGCCAACTGGCTCACTGATAGAACTCACACTGTGAAAGTAGTGGACTCCAAATCTGACTACCGACCAGTTACAAGTGGTGTCCCACAGGGATCAGTCCTAGGTCCCCTCCTGTTTGGCATCTACTTCTCTGAAGTTCAAGCCAACACAAAGGGATTCTGGCTGACCAAGTTCGCAGATGATTGCAAACTGGGAGCCATTATTGATTCTCCAACTGATGTAGACATTCTACAAAAAGGCATCACTGACACCAATGACTGGTGCCAAAACCATGGCCTTAAGCTCAATGGCAAAAAGTGCATTGTCATTCCCTTTGGGAAAATTCGGTGCCCATGAACTACCACATAGACGGTAGTCCACTAAACACCAAACGTGTGATAAGAGACCTGGGGACACAGGTTGACAGAAACCTCTCCTTTGATAACCACATTGCCACTGTAGTCAGAAAATCCTTCTATGTGGCACATCTCATTACAAAAGGTTTCTCATCCAGGAAGAAAGAGGTCATAATCCCTCTCTACTCGTCTCTCATTAGACCTCTTATAGAATAAAACACCCCATTTAGTTTGTACCTCACTAGACACCTACAACAACTGAAAAGGCCACATAAATACCTCACTAAGAGGATCTTAGGCATTAGACACATGCCCTATGCAGATAGACTCAAAAAACTCCAGCTATGCTCTGTCTCTTATCACTTACTTAGAGGCGATCTCTGCTTGACCTACAAAACCATGTCTGACCCAGAGCTTTTAGATATGCTACACCTAAAGAAATCCCAATCCCTCCATGCCACATGCTCCAGGGACCTAAACCTCATTACCACAATAAACAGAACATGCTGGAGGGACGGGTTCCTAACCCAGAGACTTCCCATACTCTGGAACAAACTTCCCATTCACATCAAGCAGAGCACTTCACTGGCCCTCTTTAAGAGAAATCTTGATGAGTGGATGGGCACTATGAAGTTCACCCGGGAGATTTCTTCAGTGGCCTTGCTTGACAGGGGCACTGGGAACTAACTTTGGGCTGCATGATGTCAGGGAATCTTCTTGATCTAGAAAGTCACTTGTCAAACGGACACTCTCCGTCACTGCTGAAACAGATATGCTTGCTGGCACAAACTCAAATAAGGCACAAAAGTTAATTAATCCACAATGAAATTTAATCACTCACAAAGAAGCACAACAGTATACCTTAAAAACACTAGTATCAGTTAAGCGCTTTCATCCGCAAAAATGCAGACTTCTTCAGAACTACTGGAAACATAGCAAAACAGTTCTTTTAAAAAAATTTTTGGGTGCCAATACTCATACAAACTTTTAAAGTGACAGTCCTCACGTACTAAAAAGTTTTTGATACATAAATATATACATACTTTCAAACTATTATGTGCATTTCACTTTAATAGATTACTAAATTATCAATATAAAATTATTACTTATACAATTGATTTATATATATAAATATGAATGAAGGAATCGATAATTAAATAAATAAATAAATAAATAGCTGAATGTTCCATAAATAAACCTTACTATTTTTATCTAATAAATATAATACCATAATAAAACTAATTAATTAATTATAAATATAATTCATTAATAATAAATCAGAGCATAAAAAGGAAAGGCTTTATAGTAATAAAATCATTAATACCCGGTTCATTGGTTGCGTCTGTCAACACTTGCCAGGTACTTTCTTTTTTACTTAAAAGTGCTTTAAAATTACCTCCCCTTTTAGTGGGTAAAACCTGGTCTATAATGGCAAAACTGAAGCTATGATTACTACCTTTTTTCTCGATATGTTTGTATAAGGCATTCTTATTATCATGTGTCCTTATACTATACAAATGGTCATAGATTCTTTTTCTAAATTGTCTTTCAGTTTTGCCAATATAGTACGCAGGACACATGGAACAAACTGCTAAATAAATTACATTCTTTGTATTACAATTACCTCTTTTAAATTTTATATAAGTCCTATTTGCATTTCCTAATCTAATTCCTTCACTCTCATTTATACAAAAACATTGTTTACATGAACCACATTTTTTAGTGGCCTTCGTACTCTTGTTTTTTTCCGCTATCCTTTTGTCCTTTTTGTAATAATTTCTTGATATTCAAACCCATCTTAAAAACAAATCTGGGTATCTCACCCATAATTTGTTTGATTTCTTCATCTAAAACTAAATTTTTCCAGTATTTACAAATAATTTCCTTGATTTCATTTACATATGGGGAGTATGTCAATGTACAAATCCTGTTACATGGGACATTTTCATTATTTTTAATTAATATTATTTAAATCTTGTCCTATTCCCAGTATAGGGGCATATTTTTTGCCCCATTCCCTAATAACATAAACAGATACATCTTCCAATAAGCCTTTTGGATAACCTCTATTTAAAAACATAGAAATAATGAAATCAATTTCATTTTTCATAATTTCAAAACTTGAACACATCCTAGCAGCTCTTATACATTGACATTTAAAAATATTTTTCAGCATATATTTTGGATGTTGACTACTATATTCCATGCACCCATTTGAGAATGTTTTTTTCTTAAATATTTCTGATTGAAAACCATGGTCTGTATGCTTGATATAGGTATCTAAGTATGAAATTCCTTCTTGACTCACATTATATGTAAATTTTAAAAAATTACTAGTAGTATTTAAATAATTTACGAATTCTTCTATCATTTCATGCAGCCCATTCCATAAAACAAACATATCATCTAGGAACCTCGTATAATACGAAATGAATTGATAATATTTACTTTTGAACAAATAGTTGTTTTCCCACTCTAACATCACCATATTAGCAAAAATGTGGGCACAAGAGGCCCCCATTGCTACACCCTTAGTTTGTTTGAAAAATTCCTCCTCATAATATATGAAATTATTATTTAAAACAATTTCCATCATATCCATAATTAGATTAATTCTATCCCAACTCAAATTTGAAAAATGTCTAAGACTATTACAAAAATATTCTAGTCCCTGGTCCTTTGGAATACATGAAAATAAATCCACAACATCAATAGTAATGTATGTTAATTTTTCCTTCCATTTTTCTGATGTAAGTTGGGAGAGAAACACCCACGAATCTTTTATAAGATGGGGAATATTTCTATAAATTGGTTTTACCCATCTGTCTATCAAAATACCAATATTAGAAGTTTTTGATTTACTCCCTGAAATAATTGGACAAAATGGTGGTTTTATTATATCTTTATGAACCTTTGGGATGCCTATGATGGTTGCTAGTGTCGGAAATTCAACATAAATAAATTCATATATTTCTTTAGTAATTCTCTGATCAATTAGATATTCATCCAAAGTCAAGTCAATTTTCCTATAATTGACATTTATCTCATTATTAGAAATAATTTCATAATTACCACTATTCATTAAAATATTTTGAATTTCATTGACACAATCTGTAGTATTGTAAATAACAATCCCCCCTATCAGGTTTCATAATTCTTAAACTATTATTATTCACAAGTTCCTCTAAACAATTTCTTTCTTTAACTGATAAATTATCGATGAACTGTTGCTTCTGTATATCCTGTCCATATTTGTAAATATCAGAAATAATTAATTTTTCAAAATATTCAACCTTCATATTGGGAGGTGGGATAAATGTACTTTTTTTCTTCATTCTATCACAAAAGTTCGGATAAACATCTTTCTTATTGTTAAATAAAATTGTAAGATTCATTCTACGACAAAACATTTTGACATCAATAATTGTGTCAACTAAATTGAATTTGATCGCAGGTATATATTTCATTCCTTTCATAAAAAGGGTTCCTAATTCTTCTTTAACACTAAAATTAGTATAATTATAAACCGTGAGATCTTTTACTTGATGGATGACTTTTTCAATTTCATTGCTCGAAACATTCGTGTCTGGGCATAGTTCAATTCCTTTATTAAAACTACTTGCTCTATTGGTCTGTATATCAATTTCATTATCGGGCACTATTGCCTGAAACGATATCCCTGATAATTCTATCTTGTTATTGGGGTGAAGTAACATCCCCCATGAAAATTCATTTGATCTTCAGTATTCTTGAGTGCATAATCATCACGCTTATATTCTAAACTACTTCTATTTTCCATATTCCACTTATATGCCCTATCTTCCTTATATTGTTGTATATCACGGTTTAATTTCTTATTCTTTCTTTCATACAATTTCTCTGCATTATTTTCTGCATATCTAAATTTCTTATCGTACAACGGACGCCATTGTGAAAACAACAAATCAGTTACGATATCATTATTAAGTTTTTCTATATCCGAACTCATTGTTCTTTTTAACCAATAACTTCATGTAACTAATACCAAATGAATTAAATAAAGCATTAAATTCATTCTTTGTATCACAGTCCAACTTTATACCCATGGGTACCTTAAAAAATCTAAGTCCCATTGGTACAATTCCCATAGTAATACATTTTGAAATATAGGCATTATCAACCTTAATTGTTTTCACAACTTGCAATAAATTTTCCAATTCATAAATCATTTCCTTTAATGTACCTTTCTTATACTTATTACCCATTGTTTCAGTCACATTAGACCCCATTTTATAGTCCATCAACTTTAAACCCTTGTTTTTGCGGTAAGACTTTATCTGTTATTTTTTTACCTCCACAGTAATATATTCTGTTTACTTCTGTTATATCACATGAATCTCTATGGACAGTCCTAATTATTGTGTTCGTTTGTTTTATCAAACTTCTAACTTTTTGGGTTTTATTGACTTTCTGTAGCCTATTTCTTTCATTGATCTTAATACATCTGTCCATTTCTATTAAATGAAGCAACTCTTCTGTTAGATAATTTTCTTCTAAACTGAAGGCACATTCTTTGTTCTCCATTTCCTGTGGGCATTCTATAAAAAGTTCCAGAGAATCTTCCTGTGCCACATTATCTTCAGTTTCATCCTGTGTCATCCATTGCTCTTTCATATGGGAGCTCACTGGCCTATCACTCTACAACATTGAGTGTGTCTGGGTTGCCACAGTTTCCTGTTCCTTCTCTTGCTGTGCAACTTCAGCTAAACATTTGTACTGGTTTGCCATGAAAGGCTCCAAAGTATCTTCATATGGCTACTGATCAGATGTTTCCCGCTGTAATGATTTCTCCTTAATTTGGGGATCCATTGCTCTATCTTGCTGCGATGTTATCTGAGTTAGATTTTCTACACTAAATCCTTCACTTCGCTTGTAATCCATAACTCAGCTTCTATTTCTTTAACTTCTCTATTACTAGTCCTCTCTTATACTTTTCCTCTTTCTTTTCTTATTTTTTTTGTATTGTAAAATTTTCCATGTCTGGATGCCTTTGCCTGTATTTCTTTTCAAATATCTTTGGTGGTGCTCTTTTTGTATTGATTAGTTTTGCTTTTTCCTTTGCATAAATATTGCACCATATTAAATCTCTTTTTTCTTTTCCATGTCCATATTTCTTCTTTGGATGTCTCCTGCTCCTCCTGTTTTTTCCTTACTTTGGGGACTTGTTTCATCATGCTGTGATGTAACCTGTGTTAGTCTTTCTGCACTAAATCCTTTACTTTGTAAGTATTCCATTACTTCATCTTCTATTTTTTTTAATTCTACTTTACTAATCTTCTGTTCTACATTCCCTCTTTGTGATCTTGTTTTTTTATTGTGAATTTTTCTGCATCTGGATGCCTTTGCCTGCATTTCTCTTTGAATATCTTTGCGGCTGGCTTTTTGTGCTGATTAATTTAGCTTTCTCCTTTGAAGAAATATTGCACCATATCAGACCTCTCTTTCTTTCCCATGTCCATTTTTTATACATTTCAAAAGTCTCTATATTTTGTTTTTTATATTTTTGCATTTCTTCAGTCACTTCTTTTTCCAAATGGTTCAAGGTTTCTTGGTCTATATAATATATTTCATAAATCTGTTGTATTAATGAACACAAATTTTATTTGAAGCTTCTGGCAGTTTTTCTTGTGGAAGTATTTTTCTTTGCTCTAATTTTTCTCTTAATCTTTTTGTATATCTTCTGTCTGGAAAATCTGGGCTTATTGCATAATAGTAACAATACATGCTTTCTTTCTTATCCTCAATAGTGCACTCTATCATCTTTATAGCTTTTTTGCCTATCAGTTTTTGTGATTTTGATGGACTACTTCCTCTTTCTACAACAAGTGGGGTCATCTTCTCTCTGGGCCTGGTCTAGCCCCATTGTAAAAATGTTTCCTTTTCTTAAGGATTGAAAAAATCTTCTTTACATATTTTTCCCATAACTTTTTATAATTTTACATTTTAAAAACACATGTTCCATAGTTCCATCTTCTTGACAATGTAAACGCATTCTATCACTTTTCTTTTTTCATTATATATTTTCTTTTACTGGTGATTTACCTTTTACCAGTCTCCACAAAAAATATTGACACTCTACTTTCTGATTTCCCCCAAATTTATCATAGTTATATTTGTATAATTTTACTACTAATCTCTCATCTTTTTTATTTATCCTGTTTAACACTTTGTACAAATTTAATGAAGCAGCATATACCCCTTTGTTAACTAACCATAAAACCTTCTTTCTCTTTATTTATATACAAAACTCCTCTTTTTACAGGGTTTAATCAAAAACCCCATATAAATGAAAAAATATCTGAAATAATTTATTTTCAAATACTGTTGGCAACATAAACACACTTGCTAAGTATGCTATTTTTCTGATCAGTACTGAATTTATCAAATAATCCTGTTTTTCTGAATGATAATTTATATGTTCTCCAGAAAAGACAGGTTTGCTTTATTTCTTCTATTATTTTCCAATTGAGTTCTACTTGCATCTTTATTCCTAAATATTATACTTAACAGAAATTTCATCACTGCAAAATATATAGCCCCTACCTTTACTACATCACCTAAACATTTATCTTTCCCTTTATTTGAAGTCATCCCTATCACCTTAGACATGCATTTGTGCAAGTTATTACTTCTTTTATCCAAATTTTGTTTTTTGCAATTATTATAATGTCATCTGCATATGTTAACAGAACTGTTTTCTTAACCCTTCAGGTGTTATATACCCACCTCCTTCATTTTGTAATTTATTTCACATGCTATCACATTCATAACTAATGCAAAGAGTATACAACTCATTGGGCATCCCTGTCTTGCACCACTCTTTGTATATGCCTCTTGGGTTAGCCAGCCATTAACCAGTATTTTTACTTTAGTATTACTATACATTGAGGAATATAATTTCCTAACTTTCTCACTTATATTATATTCTTTCATTATTGCCTGTAAGATTTCATGCACAATTGTATCAAATATTTTATTAAGGTCTCCTATCATGATTTTTTCTCCTTCTTTTCTATTCATATCATCCATAACTTCTCTAGCTATCATTAATAATTCTTGATAACCCTTCCCCTTTATACTATATATACTATCTTCCACAATGTTTTCAGTTTTAGTTTTAAATCTCTTTTGTATTATTTTCATAGAGATCTTGATATCATTCAATACTATCAGTCTCCAGTTTTTAATTGTCTTCTATCTTCTTTCATCCATATGAATTTAAGTATTCCATTACATAATTCTTTATGCATAAAACCCTCATTTAACCATTCATTCAAAATCTTTAAAAAATATATATACTGGCCAATCCATTAATATTTTTATACATTTCATACCTTTTTCCATCTGGTCCTGCAACCAAATCTATATTTGCTTGTCCTAATACTTTACTAGCTCATTTAAAGAAATCTCATTTTCCAACTCTTTATTCTCTTTTTTACTTTTTTTGTTTTTTTTTCACTACCTTCAGTAGAATTGAACTGAAACAATACAAACCAATAAAAAACAAAAAAACAATGTCGACCAGTGCTATTAATGAAACCAAAATCGAGATCATCAGATGAATCTGACAACATTTGGCATTTTACAAATGAAAACGCTAATGTACTGTGTTTTTTACTGAATTAAAGTGATTTTGGTTTAATTAATAGAGCTGGTCGACATTGCTTTTTTGTTTTTTATTATTTTTTCACTACCTTCTTTTTTTCTTTAAACATTACACATTGTACTATACTATTCATAAGCTTTTCTTGAGTTCTTTCTATTTCTCCTTTGACATGTTTTATTTCTCTCATTACACTACCATCTTCCTTTACTAATCTACTTAAGTAATACATTTCTTTCATATAATTCCTTTTCTTTGTTAAAGTACTTTCTATCATTATGTTCTACATCTTCCAGTGCACCATTATATGTTCCTTTATATTTTTCTCTACTTTTCTCACATTATATTTCCACTGTAAACTGTAAAAAACTTTTTTTCATATTTTTTCCTTAAACATTATCACCAGTCAGACATTTTTTTATAAAATGTTCTCATAGTAATAAGATTTTTCCTTAACTAAATTACTAACCTCTTTCCTTCTTCATTCCATGCTTTCTCATTTATCTTTTTATTCCTTTGCCCATTTTTATATATTACTTGTTTTCCTTTATCTCTAACCATGTTGCAAGATGATCAGAAAATCCTGTTTCAACAATGTTCCCTTCTCCTATAACTAAACCTTCTGATACTACAAAATAATTCAGTTCTATACATACTCCTTTTGTAAGTCCATGATTTTTTCCCAAAGTTTTAACTTACCTCATCTTGTAACTTCTAACATTTTTTCTTATATTATTTCCTTTTTTATGCTTGTCTCTCAAATCACAATTAGTCTCCTGTTATTATAATATTCATATGTATCAGTATATACTCTAAAATCTGTTCAATTAAGCTTCTTTTTCTTTATAATTAGTATACATTTGTAATGTTATAATTCTATATACTTGTTCTTTACATTTTAAATCTGCAATGGCTAATCTTCCCAGTTTTGCTAATGTTACATCTAATATCTTTACCATTTTTCTACATAATATGGCTATTCCTGAACATCTATTTCCCAAATTCCAGATTATGTTTCATCCCCATAGTTTCTCTGTTTGCAATCCTTCTTCATTTGTTAAACATCTTGTATCTTGTAATATAATTATATCCATATCACATAAGTTATACCAGTCCAAAATCCCTGTTTCTCATACTATATTCTTAGTACTATTTACATTACAGACCTCGCACTAAGTTTTTCATTTTCCATTTACCTTAGATTCATGGTTTTGTAAGTTCATAGCTAATTATTAGGCTAGCTTTCTTAATAGGCCATTTAAGCCTAGTCAATTTCCCTCCCAAAGGTGAGAAGCAAACACTGCACCAGTGTCAAGCCATTAGCTGTATATATTCTTTTTCATCCATTTCCTTTCTTTTTTTCTTTTAGTACTTATACATTTAAAGGTTCTTTTTCTATCTTTTATCCTTTTACCAATAGAATTCTTATGTTTTTACTATCTCCCAGTTTATGTCTTCTTCGTCTATTATTTTATAACCTTTTTCTATGTCTTCTTTATTATTTTTTCATTTAATTTTTCTTCCATTTCTTTTACTTCTAACATTTTTCTCTTTATTTTCTTCTCTTTCATTTTCTTTTTCCTTACTCTTATTTTCATTTTTGCAATCCATCCATAACTGTCCAGTTGTGTTAAATTTATAAAATTTCAATTCACAATTTTTATCATGTCCCATTTCCTCACAAATATAAAAATGTTCTTCTATAAAGCAATGTCTTTCAGCCTCTCCCATTAGGGGTCACCACAGCGGATCACCAGTCCGCAGATTGATTAGCAGCGGAGTATTTAAAGTGTCAAGTTGCCAGCCTGGTGTCCAACCCTCACAGAAGGCACAATTACATATTCTTCTATCACACTTACTTATTAAATTTCCTTTTTTTTTTTTACAAAAAACATGTTTTTGGGTTGTCCCGAATATTTTGCAACACCTCTATTACCCTCCACATTTCTTAGGCTTGGTATATGTATACATTTTTCTTTTTCTATTTTTAACACAATATTACAGACCCATTCACCAGTCCATAAACCCCCTTTGTCATAAACTTTTGCAGTGTCCATTACTTCTTTACATAAAGTTTTCAAATAGCCTTTCAAAGTCTTTAGGTATTTCCACTTTTGTTCAAAATTGTACATGAAGTTTCTTTTTTGTTTCCCTGTTAAATGCTTTTATCTCATAAAGATTCCATGGTTACATTCCTGTTTTCATACTCTCCAAGAAAAATTTCCATTGAAAAATCAGTTTCAAATATAACTTCACAAAATGTCTCTTTGTTAATAAGAATAAGTGCTCTACCTCTTCTGCTTTTACACCCAAAGGATTTATTAAATTATCACACACTTCATACCTGTTTATTTCTTTGTCTTCTTTACTTTAAATCCTTACCACATACTTGTATTTTTCATATTCTTCTTCTTCTTTCTGCTACTCCCCTTTTGTCTTCTTTTATTTTCTCTGCCTGGGTTTTCTTTTTCATCTCAGCAGTATTCTTCAGGATTGTCTCTGCATCCTCATTTTATATTTTCTCCATAATGTCTCCTCAGGAAACACCTCCTTCATTTCTGGCTTACTCTGTATCACCATTTCTTTAAGTAAATTACCTCACAACCCTCCCGACTGGAGGGTTGTAATTATACATCTGTCATTTGTTGATTAATCTCCATCAAACAGATTTCTTTGAAACATCTCCTCAGAATCCTGTGTGCATTTTCTGGTGTTGATATTTGCTTTCTCATCCATTTTTTTCAGCAATCCATTATCTCCTTCTCTCTTCACCTGCCTCCTTGTTTCTCCAGGCTGCCTTTGCACCTGTAATGGAAACAGGAAATGCTCCTGCAAAATGGGTCCCACTCATAACAATAATAAGTAGGGGAAGTTCCCTGATGCCCTGGTCAAATTTCCCCTAGTAGTATAAATACCATCATGGGTTTCCCCTGAAAAGAGACCACTAGTCTTGCAGGACTAAGCTGGTCAACAAAAAGGGTAAATAAATAAATATACATATATGGGAGCACCTTTATTAATCTAAACTCCCAAATGTCAACACACTTTACTTCACAAAACAGATGTGCAAGACTGACTGACATCAGGGCTGGGTAATATGCCCCCTTCCCCAAGACTGTGCAATCTCAGAGTATATATAATTAGAGAGTGTGAATGTGTGCATGGGGGACTTGCTCCCTGCAAAAAATAGTTTTCTTTTTCCACAGTTCAAGGTTGTGCCTTGGAGCATGTTCATTACGGTGTTGATCTTTTTTCCTACCTTTTACGGTCAATGTTTTTAGTATCAATCTACTGAATATACTATACCTGTCTTGTAGCTGTGTGTTTATATAAGAAATCCATATACCTTACTGACTTTTTAAATCTTTCATTTCATTGTCAATTGTTCAACATATAACATACTTGCCTTTTGTGCTAGAAGATGAGAAGGTTATTGGTTGTATTCCTTTAGCAGGCACTTGGATTAATTTTCCAGTACTGATACTCCTGAGTGTGCCATACTTCAGATGAGTCATTAAACCAAGGTTCAATCTGCCTGAGTCAGTAGTAGATTAGGTAGATGTAAAAGTTCCCACAGCACTTGATAAAAAAAGAACAGAGGAAGCTCCCTAGTAGACTGGCCAAACTTCCCCTAATCTGTATGAATACCACTTTAGGTCTTCTTTCAAAAGAGGACACTGGTCTAGTGGAAGTAATTTGGTCAACAAATGGTAAATAAAACAAATGTTGCCCTTTTTATGGGGTTTATGGCATTTTGTTACTCATTTTTTGTACTTTGGTTGTACTTTGTACAAAGTGTCCATACAATATACATTCTATAACACTGTTAGAAAAGAATTTTAATATTTTCATGATGTGACATTATTCATAGTTTACATTTCTGTATCATACTGATATGCATTCGCTGGAACAGTCTATATGACATATGGTTTACTTTATTTATTTATTTGATTGGACCTTTTTTCTCTGGGATTCAAATATAAATGGGCTTTAGAACTTCACAGTAAATAACTAAATAATACATAAAATGAACTCATACTTTGGATGGTACTACCATAAGTTTTTATCAAACCTTGCAGTGCTGTGCAGTGATGTGATTTGTAAGGGAGGTTAGTAATGAATCTTGCAATTTTGTTAAAGCAGGACTCCAGTTTGTTTACTCTCATTTTCTGAGATTAGTAAATATTGGTGAGGCATACAGAAGGGTAGAGAGTAGCTGGGTCTATATTATATTAGCAAACGCACTAAATTGCAAACACTATATAATCGACCCACAATACCGAAAATCCAAAATGCTGAACACATGGATCAGCAATTTTTTCCCAGGGACAAAAATTGCTGATCTGTAAAAAAAATAAAAAATAAAAAAATCCAACACCACCCCCCCCCCCACATAAATATACCAACTCCAAGATTGCACCACAGTGGAGGAAATGGCAAAGTCCCAAAAACGGACAGTGATTTTTTTCCCTAGGAAAAAAAAATCACTGTTCCGTGCTTTCGGCATTTTGCCATTTTGCATAATCATGCTAGGCGAAACAGCATTTTCAAATTTAAGCATTTGCTTAAATAATAGGAACCCGAGTAGATGAGTCCTAGCTATGGAATGTCTAGTGGCCTCGCTTAGATATGGCTTGACTCTGTATAGTGAGCCTAACTTAATGTGGACCTTTGTGATAGTTAGAGCAAGGTGTTTTCTAGATTTTAGGTTGTTGTCAATTGTGATTCCTAGGAGTTTGGTGTGCTGGACAGGTTGAATTTTAGTTTTATTGGCTGAGTAGATGGTGAAGGGGGGACAGTTATCAGAACTTTGCTATTAGTGAAGAGGGGGAGCTTTGTTTTATTTGGACTGAGTATGAGTTGAGAGTCTGAGAGGTATTGTTCAGTGTCTTGGAAAGATTGTTAGGTTGTTTGTAGAAGCTCTGGTAGGGAGGGAGCTGAACATATGAGGAAGGAATCATCTGCGTATTAAATGATGGTTGCATACTGGGTGGCTGTGCTGAGCCTGTTGGTGAATATGGTGAAGAGCAATGGACCAAGAATTGAGCCTTGGGGTACTCCTACTAAGACTGGTAATAGGGTGTAGAGTTCATTTTGACACTTAACTGCCTGTTGGTGGTCAGTTAAGTAGCTGATAAACCAGAAGAGGGCTGGCTGGGTTAGGTTTAAGGAAGAGAGCTCATTTAGTAGCTGTTGGTGGGATACTGTATCAAAGGCCTTACACATATCAAGAAAGATAGATGAGATGAGCTGGTTGTCATTCTAAGCTGGTTGACTGAGTTAGTAAAACTTACCAAGGGCAGTGGTTGTACTGTGTTTAGGTCTGAAGCCATGTTGAGATGCAGATAGGAGGTTATTGCTTAGTAGATATTCAAGGAATTGTCTGTGTATACATTTTTCAAGAATCTTGGCTATGGGAGGGAGGAGGGCGATTGGTCTGTAGTTTGAGAACACAATAGAAGAGCCTCCTTTGTGAAGAGGGATGATATGAGAGACTTTCCAGAGTTTGGGGATGTAATGCTCAGCAATGGAACAGAGAGATACAGTGTAGGAGATGACATCTGCTATTGGCTTTAGAAATTCATTGGGGAGTTGGTCAGCTGCGAGGGAAGATGGCTTAAGTTTGGAAAGATATTTTTCATGCTATTAATTTGAATTGGTTTGATTGAAAAGGAATTGAGGGTTCTGTCTAATTCATTAGGAATAGATAGGAGGGTCTTGCTGTTGTTTTTTACTATGGAGAGTACAGAGTTGATAAAGTGTGAATTAAATTGTGAGGCAATGCTATCTGTGGAATTTGTTGTGGTTGGAGCTAGGGTTGTAATTTGTCCAGGCTTCAGTAGTTGTTTGATGGCTCCCCAAAATTTCTGGGGATTGCTTTGGTGCTTTTGTTGCATTGTACCCTGGGAGTTCCACCTGTGTCTGTCTTGGACAGGGGCAATAGGGTAGAACTTGGCTAGGCTTGTAAGGGCCCTAGGACCATTAACCTAGTAACTTCCTATGATCCTATGATCCTATGTTGTATAGTATAGCTGTTTGTCATGCCTGATCTTTTTTTTTTTGGCAAGGTTGCGTAATTGATGGTAGGTAAGAAAGGAGTCTTGATTTTTTGGTCTTGTGGTATAGGGGCCAGTCTCTGTCTCTCTGAGGAGCTCCTTGGTGTCATTGCTATACCATAGTATATACTTGGAGTTAGAATGGGTCTTTCTAAGGGGAGCTATGTTGCTTAAGATATTGAGGACTTTGTCCTTGAAATATTGAACTACTGAGTCAAGGTGCAGATATTTCAGATTTACTTTAAAAACTGTTGATCGTCGATTGGCAAATGTGCATTTCATCGACCCCTTTACACAAAATCCATAATGCCAAATTCTCAGAATGTCACAAAAACACTGAAAGTTGACATTTCCGACCACTCCACACCTACAAACAAGTGCTAACATGGGTCAAAAAGGGGGAGAGATTTTGCAGTTCGGAATACCAGTGTTCGACATTTTCAACCATTGCTGTTTGGAGTTCACATTAGTGGTGTCACCGATGTTCAATCGACATTTTGATTGTAAACTTATATTTTAAAGGGGATCCGTCACATTGTTGCAGGAGGGATTTGAAGACTTCGGGGGAGAAATGTCTTTTGTTGTGAACAAGTTTGTAAGTAATATTTTTAGTAGGGCAAATGCGGTGCCTGAGAAGGTAAGTGGGTAGGTGATCACTTAGACTGTCAGGGAGACAGCCAGACTGGTGACAGAGAGAGGGTTTGTTTGTAAGTGTCCAGTCTTAGATTGATTCTTTTTTGCTTCGTTTGTCAAATCTGGTAGGAAATTGTTTAATTTGACAGAAACCATGGAGGTTAATGAAATAGGAAGGATTTTCCGAGGAACAGGTGTACCAGTCCATGTTGAAATCCCCCATTATTATTGTTTCTTGACTAAAAGTTGAGGCACACCAGCAAAGAAGGTCTTCAATAATGTCTGGGTTGTTACCTGGGAGTATATAAATAGCTATTCTAATGATGAGTTTGTTGGAGTTTATTTGAAGGCAGGTGATTAGAATTTCAAAATTCAAGAGGTCTGGGGGGGTTGATTTGAAGTCATTCTAGTTTGGTAGTATTTTTATATATTACAGCTATGCTGCCACCTTGTTTATGAGTCCTGTCATGTCTATGGATGTTATAACCATGTGTTATAATTTTGCTATCTGGTATGTGGGGTTTTAGACACATTTCTGTTAGTACTGCTAATTCAGGAGAGTATTGGGTGATAGTTGCATGAAATTCATGAGTTTTATTTAGGATTCTTCTTAGTTTCATGTTTAATATTAAGAGATCGGAGCTAATTTGTGGGAGATTAGTGATGTTTCGGGAGTAAGGGTTGTTTGGAGTGAGTGGGGTTTGATTAAGGGGTTGAGGTCCTAGATTAGGATGTATGTCCCCACTTAGTTTGATCAAGGTAGAATTGAATAGAAATAGGTGTGTGAGTTTGGTAACTAACTTAACATATTTGCAAATTAAATGTGGGGTTAACTGTGAGTGTGCATATTTAAATGTGAAGAGTTATGTACTGGAGCTGTTGTAAAGGTAGGATATATGATATTGTTTAAAGAAGAATGGGGTGGGGTGCTGAGTGGGTTAGTGAGGAAATAGATAGTTATGACCTGTTATGTTTGATAACAAGTAGAAAGGTAAGAGGCAATTAGCAGTATAAATAGTACAAAGTGTTGGAGCAACATTGTGTTTGTATTTAATTTGAAGTGAAGTGTTGTGTTGGTGAATGACAAGGGGAGGAGCTAATGAGTGTGTGGCTGCTATAGGGATATGTTGCACACAGGTAAAGAAAGGCAATCTGTGTTATAGTATATGACTAATTGGAATTATGTGTAAGACTGATGTGGTTGGTAGAGTAGTTAAGACAGTGTGTTTTGTGGGTAAGTTTAAAATTAGGGATAGTGGTATGTAAGGATGGGGTAGGGGAGCGGAGTGAGCGCATGTAGATTGAGCCTGAATGGAGTGGGTAGAGACAGTCTGAGGAAGTATACATTTATAAAAGAAAAGTGGTAGGTTGTCCTAGTATCTTCTCTGGAATATAGGAATAGATGTGTATTAAAGGTTAGAGTACACTGATGTAGTAAGGAAAATGAGGGTTTATTTATTTATTTACAGTTTGTTTACCA
This sequence comes from Protopterus annectens, assembly GCF_019279795.1. Lineage (NCBI taxonomy): Eukaryota > Metazoa > Chordata > Ceratodontiformes > Protopteridae > Protopterus > Protopterus annectens. The sequence continues at coordinate 1,914,832,394 of NC_056731.1, forward strand.
GGATAGTCCATTGGGCCAAAAGAATCCATTTTCAATGAAGTCCTGGGGAGAAAAGCTCCTAACATGGTTAAACAATTGAAGAATTAGACATATACCAACAAAGTGTTACATAGTTTAAAAATATAGTATACAATGAAATTAAAAGACTTCTGAAAAAGACATATAATGGTGTAACATACTCTACAGAGCAAGCAAAGGTAGTACTTATACATAATAGATTTTACATGGTCTAAAAACAGTAGAGGCAATGAACTTCACAAGGCATTTTAATAACTTTAGAGAAAAAGGTAATTCAGGGTTATAAGTGAAACGAGAGTAAGAGTATGTACGGAAGAGGTAAGGAGTGAAGATATAGGAGGAGATAAGATGGAAAGTAAATAGTGGGGATCAGTGCTCTAGTAGAGTTTAGGGAATGGGAGCTGAGAAGAGAGGTAGGGAACATGTGGAGAAGTAGAGGGAAGTCAGATGGGGTGAGAGCAGGAACATTCCCAGTGAGACGAGAGATGGGAATGGAGCAAGGTCTTAAAGGTGGAGTGGTTGGTGGTGGTACG